>NC_083772.1:42260543-42353043 GCF_963514075.1 Conger conger | reverse complement strand
CAATGATAATGTGGTAAAATCCTGTTCCAATAATTGGTGTCAATCGATTTATTTATCCTAAAACATTCATGATCTAAACATGGAATGTTGTGACAAGTAATCTGTTTCCATAAAACTATGCTTTAGGAGTAATGTTACAGTTACTTATCATTTTGAGTTGGATACATTGGTAGTTAGATGCATTGTAATGAAAGAAAAGACAGTATTTTCAATTGTAAAGTGTGTATTTCATTTTGAAATGCTAATACTTTGAATGTTAAGTTGTGTCATTGTGAACAAGTGATTTGGTTCAGTGATCAAATCATTTTTGGTTTATGTATATTGTATCCATGCAACTGAAAAAAGTGTTTAGAGTTTTGAAGAATGTTCTGAAATTAGTGAAATCTTTTAACTGTTCATGTATTTGTGTTCAGTATTCAGAGTGCTGAAGTTGAACATAAAACGATGGTGTTTTAGCTGTTAGGACTGCTTGATTCGGGAATATAACATATTTTACATAGTTCTCATTTCCTCAACAAAGTCTACAATGATAAAGTAAGAAATTAAGGCAAGTCAGCTCTCTCTGACAGCTCTGTTCACACCCCTCAGCCCCCTATTTTCTCCCTGAATGGGAATCAACATGTTTGGAGCCGCGACTTCACACAGTTCCTTTATCTATAAACCCTTCTACACACTGACCTACAGGTGGCATTATATGACTGCACATCATTCAAGATCGCTTAAATATTGAAACTATGCTTTCAATCACTTTCATTTTTATTTTACAGTGAAAAACTTCTTCCACCTTACTTGCATGGCAAACAATTTAGTGCCTATTTTTTGTTTTTAGTTTTAAACCTAATACCATTATTTAACAATTGTGAACACAATGTAGGATTAACTGCAGTTCTGGAGGGCTGGTGTGTATGCAGGATTAACTGCAGTTCTGGAGGGCCAGTGTGTATGCAGGATTTTATTACCCAGTTTACACCACCAGTTACCAAGGCTCATCTTTCTCAATAGCTAATTCGCCCTACGAACCAGAACCAGTTCACTCGTAAATTAGACCACAATGAAATGCTACAAAACAAAAACATTCATCAGCTGCTGTTTATATCACGAAACGTGGCTATAAATGGCAGGCAGCTGGCGAGCCCCGCGCTGGGCAAACGCAAGCGTGAGTGTGTCCTGTTCTGCCCAGTCCACACTGGGGTAATTGGTGCTGTGCCTTCTCCTCTCCATAGTGCGGCCCTGTTCCCCTGACCGGAGGATACAGAACCCCACAGCGTTCAACCATGGCGGTTCCAGACGGCAGGAAAGAGGAGCATTCCCTGCCTGGGGTTTCTTTCTGTTTAGATTTTCTTTTTGGGATGTGAACCCGTGTGCCACCCTTGTATTTTTGTTTGTGTGCGAGTGTGTGAGTGTGTGGACTCCTCTCTCCCCGGTGCGTTGGTCCCCCTGGGGTGGTGGAGTGTGGGCAGGCTCAGGAGAGGGTCTGATTGTGAGCACAGAGTGGAGTGAGTGTGGAGCACGGGGGGTACTTACCAGTGTGTGGTAGTGGGTTGAGGTGTAGTGTGTGGCAGTGGGTTGAGGTGCAGTGTATGGTAATGTGTGCATGTATGAACTGTTTTCATTAAAAATGGTCATAAAGACTCAGCTTACTTTATCCCTGTGTCCTGGTTGTTTGTGGTGGCTTGATTCAGATACCTGAGGAGGGGGTGTGGGAGAAAAATATAATGTAGTACAATGTAACCTAGGATATATGTATCTAGATATGTACAATGCATATAGTTAGAAAACTGCTTAAAAGAATAAATTGTGCTTGTGACAGATGACCAGCAAAAATGTAAGGGGGGTGAGTGCTCGGCCACAGCTTCAGGAGATGAGGCAGAACACTCTCCCATTGTTGGGTGCGCTCCGGTGCTTGTTATGATAGAAAAGAATGAGGAGAAAGCGAACCCACGGTCGGTTTCTCCGTAACCAGCGGAAAAACAGATGATAAATGTAAGCTTTGTAGTTACTGTAGCAGTGTGTTAATTGCAAAACAAATGTTATATGTCTTAAGGAGCAGATGTGGGCCCAGGAGTACAACGTGTGATGGAAAAGTACTGAAACACTGTATGAAGATGATTGGCTTTCCCCGTAATGTATTCATGTGATAACTTGTGTAATGGTGTAAGAATAGACACCCTGTCTGCTAAAATCTAGAGTGTATTCTCACATTGGTGTGATGCATTCTCTGTGCTTTGTTATAGGGTTAATAAAGTTTGTATTATTGAAACTCTCCTTGCTGTGAAAGAACTGGGTTCTTTTAAACGGGAAAGGTTGTTTGCAAAACGTTGTCTCTCCTGGGAATTTCCCCTACAACCTTGGTCACTGTGGAGTCTTTCTAGAATTCCATAATGGATGATGAATGGGTCCCATAGGAATTTGGCAACAGTCCGGGCCTTTTGGTTCGAGGTGGGAATGGCTACTGCATATTTCGTAAAGTGGTCTGTGATGACCAAGATGTCTTTGGTGTTGCTGGAGTCTGGCTCCAAGGTGAGGAAGTCCATGCACACAAGCTCGAGAGGTTGTGTGGCTGTGATGTTCACAAGTGGGGCAGCTTTCTCTGGTGGGACTTTACGTAGTATACAGCGGTTGCAGGTTTTGATTTTAGCCTCCACCTCAGCTGACATTTTGGGCCAATAGAATCGCTTCCGAACAAGGTCAAGTGTTCGCTCCATACCCATGTGGCCCATGTCATCATGAAGACTCTTCAAGACTAAGGGTCTCAGGTCTTCAGGCAGCACAAGCCGGTAGTGAGTTTGTGCACCCTCTTGTCGCTTTCGATACAAGACATCATCCAAGACTCTGAGAGATGGTGGTTTTTCTCCTGACTACATATGTTTAAGTACTTCACAAATGCAGGTATCAGCTCTTTGCTTGTTTCTCATTTCAGCTGGCGTGAGTAGGGGAATGACAGGTAAGCAACCAAGCTGATCCTCCTCTTCAAAGCTTTCGGGGATAGCATTTGGATGGTGGGCAAGTGACACAACCAAGGTGGCGCTGGGCGATGTTTCCCCGGAATGATTATTGATCAGTTAATGAACTAAGTGCTTCTCGCAGATGGCTTTGATGGTGCTTTCGTTCAGATCTGCATGTTCAGATTCCAACAAGTGTCTTTTTGTTAACTGTTGTTAGCAGTGAGTGCGTTGAGTGGCTTCACAATCTTTGAAAAATCTTTGACGAATCTACGGTAATAACCGCAGAATCCCAAGAAGGCTCTTAGCTCTTTCAGTTTATTTGCTTTTGGCCAGGTTTTTAGTGCTGCTATCTTTTCAGGATCTGTTTCAATGCCCTTCTCAGACACAATGTGGCCTAGATACTTTACAGAGGTTTGGAAGAACCTGCACTTTTCAGGTGACAGTTTCAGGCCGTATTCTTTCAATCGGTTGAGCACTCGCATCAACCTTTCCTCATGCTCTTCCAGTGTTGAGGAGAAGACAATGAGGTCATCCAAGAAAACAAGGGCCTGCTTCAAGGTCAGCTCTCCTACACAGCACTCCATGAGCCTCTGGAATGTGCTAGGGCCATTTGTTATCCCTTGAGGCATCCTGTTGAACTCAAAGAATCCTAATGGGCAGACGAATGCAGTTTTATGCTTGTCCTTTTCCTCCATTTCAATCTGGTAGAAACCAGATTTGAGATCTAGCACTGAGAACCATTTGGATCCAGTCAACGCCGAAAAGGATTCTTCCAGATTGGGTAAGGCATATGAATCCTTCAACGTTTGGAGGTTCAATTTCCTGTAATCTATGCAGAGTCTGACATCACCATTCTTCTTCCTGATGACAATCGGCGAGGAGAAAGGTGATTCAGATTCACAGATGACTTCTGCATCAAGAAGTTGCTGGATATGATTACGCACAGCTTCTGTCCTGAGGGTGTATAGGTCTTGCCCTGTGTTTGAATGGTGTCTCGTCACTGAGGTTTATGTGGTGTTTTATTTTATCAGTGCAACCAAAGTCAAGATCATGCTGTGCAAACACTTCTGGCATGGAGTTCAATTTTTCAGTTATCCTCTCTTTCCACTCACCGGGTACTGGAGAGTTCCCAAAGTCAAACTTGAGTTTCGATTTGTAGTCAGGTTTTGTTGAGGGGTCTGAGCCAAGAGATCTGAGGGACTGAACACTCTTGATGGCATGTATCTCTACTATCAGCTTTTGGGGACAGAGTGATATCATAGTCTGACTCGTTCTTAAGAATGACTGGAATGCGGAGAGGTAGCTTAGGTAGCAGACTTGTTTGGCCATCTGTGACCAGTATGCCACCTGGTAAGGAAGCTGACTTTGGTGACTCTACCGTCACCCATTTCCCAGTGTTTGTAGTTCTGCAGCTCACTGATCCTTCAAGGACTTTGATTTGACCAGCAGCAATAGTCTCAGAGTCTCTGCTGTGCAGTTTCACTTCTCCCATACTGGAATCAACAGACTGTCTTTGTCTGACTCCAAGGGTTTTTAAGACAACTTAGTAGCCGTAAGGCAGTAACTGGTAGTTCTGAGGTGCAACGTCTACATACTGCTCATAAAGAACATCCAAAGCGTTGGTGCCTATCAACACTGATGACAGAGAGGAGCGCATATCAGGCACGATCAGGGCTAGTGTGGGCACCTCAATGTCTACCCCGAATGTGCTCATAGAGAACTTGATGGTAGCTTCAACATAGCCAAGGTAAGGGACATCCTGACCATTAGCATGAGTGGATAGGTAGATGAGACAGGTTCTCTTGGTAGAAGGAATTGGGGATTGTTGTGACTTGAGAGCCTGTATCTAATAAGCAGCTGCAACCTTTGTCACCTCTGGTCACTTGTGCAGTGCACCTAGCTCCAACTAGTCCTTTTGGCAGGGTTACTGACTGCTCTTTGGTGTGAGAGGCTGAAAACATATGGGAGGTGTGCCACTTCTGTTTGGGACATTTTGTCTGTGTTCCAGTCCCTGCTTGCCCCTCAGCAGGAACTGACTCTAGTTTAAATAGTCAGGCTTTGAGGTGCCGTTTTCAGTATCCCATGCTTGCTGCTTTTCTCTTAGCAGCTTCCTTTTTGAAGCTACCAGAGAGGGGTTTGGTTCACTGTCACACTGGGGTTTGATATGTCCATCCTCTCCACATCTGAAGCAATACCAGGGTTTTGGTCTATTGCTTGTGTTGCTCTTTACATCTCGGCCACGAGACTGCAGCTTTTGTGATGTGTCAGCTGAAGACTTTGTGATCGCTGACTTGGGAGCTTCTAGTTTGGCAGCTGGTTTGGACTCTTTCTGCTGCCTTTCAGTGTGATTCGTGTGAGCTGGGATTGTAAATCAGCTATTTGTCTTTTTAGATCTTGGATTTCAGATTTGGAAACAGGAGTCGATTGTGATGGGGTGCATTCTTCACACTGCACGCAAATGCCTTGCTAATGGGATGACACTTTCGGCTTTGAGGCATGGAGATACTGCTTCATGCGGGATGCTTTGGAGGTCTGCTTGTCTTCTGCTGTGCAGGAGAAATTCTGAAAAGGTAGGTGGGTTCTGTTTTCTTTGTTGTAGCTGCAATTCAGATATTAAGGTGTTGTCCCAGCAACAAACTGTCTTAAAAGTTGCCAGCAAAGGTCGCTTGCAACCACGCCTCCCCTCCTGAAGGTGGTGTTCAGCATCACTTGCAGCCGTTGAAGGTAAGCTGAGGGTTTCTCACCATTATCCTGCATTGTGTTAAGGTACTTTGCAAAGAGGTCATCTCCATCTTCGACAGTACTAAAAGCGGAATCCAGGTTCTCCAAATACACATTTGGAGGGGATTCAGGTGTCAGGTGCTTCACCATGTCAATAGCGGGAGACGAAAGGCTTTCAAGGAGTTTCCGTGACTTGTGTAGATCTGACTGTTTTGTGTCTTTAAGAAGAAGTTCCACATTAGAACGCCATGTCTCATAATCCACTTCATTGTTGGGTCAGGGGCAATGCCCAGAGAAGGGTCTGAGTCTAAGGGATGCATATACGTGCATAGCAGAGTCTTCATTTCTTACTATGTGCTCGACTATTACTTTCTGTACTTCAGGTGGATTGACATCGAAAAGTTTTAGAGCAGGCTGTGTCTTCTCTTTGCAGGGTGCTGGTGGTGGAGACCAGTTACACTCTGGCTGAACATGTTGCTCTGGTATATCAGGTGAGTTCACTCCCATGTCTTCGTTTGGGGTTTCAGAGTTATCCAGGTCGACAGCTTCACTACTGACGGCGGAGAGTTCTCCTTTGAGGACAGTTGCAAGGTCGTCACCAGTCTGTTTTGCTATCTCCCTTACCTCGAAGAGGTAAGTCTGTGTAGCCGTTTTGCTAGCTACAGGTACGTAGGCACTGGCTAAGGCCCTAATGTGGTAACCGGTGTCAGTTTGAGTCTGAGTGTGAAGCTTGTATGGCAACAAAGGTGAGAGTGCCTGTACAGCTGTACCATATTCATACTCTACGATCATTTCTCTGTCTGGCTCAGAGGTGTCTCCTGGGATTGTTCTTTGAATGGCGCCGAATCGCTTAAGGAAGTCATGTAGTTCCTCATCAGCTTCTGTGCCAATTATACCACTAACTATAACTGAGTTAGGGATTTTTACACTGCTCGTCTGAACTACTTCCATCTCTAGACACCATTCAAGGTCTCTGGTCTATATTGATCTGAACCACTCCTGGCTGGCTCGCCAAATTTATGCAGCACTTGTGACACTGTATAGACAGCTATAAGCCACTGGACCAGTTCTAGACTCGAAGGAGTAGTTGAGTCAATAAAATAGTAGACCAGGGACTAGAGATTTGGAATGAACAAGCCAGCAGTTTACTAAACAACAGAACTGATAATACAATACACATATACAAAATATTCACAATAAGGCAGGCAAGTGACCCTTTCACCCTCCTTGCTTATCCCTTTCCTTACTTAGAATAGGTTATTTTAGGTTTTGTTCTCAAATTAGTTTCTATCAACTAGATAGTTTCTTAAGACATTTACTTTGGTTAATAGCCTACATTTAACAGGTTAAACCCATTTACTTTAGCTATTTTCCCTTTCTGAGTTAACTCTTTTCTTGGTTTCAGGTGAACAGGTAAGTATCCTTTAAATGCCCCTTTTTAGGTTAATTGACCATTTAAAGTATTACCTTCATGGGAAAAATACAATCAAAATTCACCATTCAACTCAAATATCAATATCGTACAACATTGCTAATTTAACTCTCCAATATAAATGCAATGTCACACAGTTCCATTTGTCCCACTCTGAGAATGAGAAAAATCCACAATTCTACTGCAACAGTGATTAGCAGTAGCCTATTTTGGTAGGTCAAACCGTATGCAGGTGATCCGGTCGCTGATATATCTTTTCAATCCTTGTAGGTAAGAATTCCTTGGGTGAGGCTCGCCATCTGGTGTCCTGTGCGTGCGTGTCTTCCACGGCCACATACTGAACGAATAATCTTAGAATCTAACTCCACGTTAAAGTTCAACTTCCTGGGAAACTCTCCCGGGGGAAAAACTAGTCGTCTGTTTCAACGATCACCAACTTTGATTCGACACTGTGTCAAAGTGTCCCTGAGCAAGACACCTAACCCCCAAATGCTCCTGACGAGCTGGTCGGGGCCTTGCATGGCAGCCAATCACCGTTGGTGTGTGAGTGTGTGTATGAATGGGTGAATGGAGAAGCATCAATTGTACAGCACTTTATATAAATGCCTGCCATTTACAAGTACAATTTGCCTGTTTTCACACGCACATGCAAATGCGCGTGTCTCACGCCGAAAGCGTGAGAGTTGGCAGCTATGCTGTGGAGGCTGACCGAAGAGGTCTGGCAGGGGTGTAGGGTCTGATGATTTTTTGTAGGTAAGCTGGGGAAGACCCCTTAACTGCTTGGAAGGCTAGCACCAATGTTTTGAATTTGATGCGAGCCATCACAGGCAGCCAGTGGAGGGAAGTAAGCAGGGGGGTGACGTGAGTATTTTGGAAGGTTGAAGACCAGACAAGCTACTGCATTCTGGATAATGGAGGGGCTAATTAATAAGCTAACAATTTGCTTTGTTAGCTTATTAATTATCAATGTGAACATTCTGATTGTACGCACCAATATTTATCTGCTTTTTCTCTCTGTTGTTGCTAGTCTCGTTCCTCTCTAAGTTAAGCTAGCTGCAGCTGGGAGACGCACTCGCGAACAATTCTTCCGAATTTCTAGTTCGTATTCCGTAAATAACGCTTCCGCTCAACAACCGTTTCCTCACAAGACAGTTCGTTATCAATCCGGCAGGGAATCATCATTTTGATCCTTGTTTCTATTACTCTATCCAACCGTACAAAACTTCCTGCTCTCTACTCAGCCAGGTTTTTCTTTAGACTCGTGATACCTTAAAGGGGAAGTCAAGTTCAATTAACAAGGGATTGTCAAACCTTTCCTAACCTCACTTAAAACGTGCATGAACCCAATAGCATAAGATTTCGGCATGTTTTAAGAAAGATTATTTATTACTATGAAGTATTGTTATTTAATTCACGATGACTATTAATTATTCTATTTGAACCCTGGGTTACAGTTGCTTTATCTATAAACCCTTCTACACACTGACCTGCAGGTGGCATTATATTACAATGTATCGTTCAGTAATTAGAATAATTATTTAAACTAGGGTTTCTATCACTTTCATAATACTTTTACAATGCTAGACTTCTGCTACCTTACTTAAATGTCAGATAATTTACTGCTTATTTTTGTTTTTTTTATTTTAAACATGCTATTATTTAACAATTGTGAACACAATGTAGGATTAACTGCAGTTGTGGAGGGCTGGTGTGTATACAGGATTAACTGCAGTTCTGGAGGGTCGGTGTGTATGCAGGATTAACTGCAGTTCTGGAGGGCTAGTGTGTATGCAGGATTTTTTTACCCAGCAACACCACCAGTTACCCAGGCTCAGCTTGCTCAACAGCTAATTGGCCCTCCGAACCAGGACCAGTTCACTCGTAAATTAGACCACAATAAAATGCTACTAAACAAAAACATTAATCAGCTGCTGTTTATTTCATGAAAGGTGGCTATAAATGGCAGGCAGCTGGCGAGCCCCGCTGGGCAAACGCAAGCGTGAGTGTGTCCTGTTCTGCCCAGTCCACACTGGGGTAATTGGTGCTGTGACTTCTCCTGTCCAAAGTGCGGCCCTGTTCCCCTGACCGGAGGATACAGAACCCCACAGCGTTCGACCACGGCGGTTCCAGATGGCAGGAAAGAGGAGCATTCCCTGCCTGGGGTTTCTTTCTGTTTAGATTTTCTTTTTGGGATGTGGACCTGTGTGCCACCCTTGTATTTTTGTTTGTGTGCACATGTGTGAGTGTGTGGACTCCCCTCTCCCCGGTGCGTTGATCCCCCTGGGATGGTGGAGTGTGGGCAGGCTCAGGAGAGGGTCTGATTGTGAGCACAGAGTGGAGTGAGTGTGGAGCACGGGGGGTACTTACCAGTGTGTGGTAGTGGGTTGAGGTGCAGTGTGTGGTAGTGGGTTGAGGTGCAGTGTGTGGTAGTGGGTTGAGGTGCAGTGTGTGGTAGTGGAATGAGATGCAGTGTGTGGTGGTGTGGTGTGGGGGCTTGATTCTGGTCCCTGTGGAGGGGGGTAGCAGGGGAAGCTAGTGTGACTCCTGACCCCCTGACATTCAGTACTGTGCAGAAGTCTTAGGCACCCTAGACTTTATTATGTATCTTTTATTTTTTATTTTTTTGTGTGTGTTAGTATAAAAGAACACATTTCAGATTTCCAAATATTCATTTTCCAAAATATTTAATTCTACACAGACATTTTGGAATTTAATTTTAAAAAGTAGCATATTACTGTAAGCAATTTACTACTTTTTACATTAAAACTTGATCAAGGCTGTCTGAGATAAGAAGCAAGGTCAGAACCAAAGTCTGCAGAAGAACCGTGGCAAGTTCTCCAACATGCTTGGAACAACCTCCCTGCTGATTGTCTTAGCCAATGCTGTCCTGCAGTTCTATATCTCAGTGAAGTGATGCAGTTTTAATGGCAAAGGGTGGTCACAAAAAAATATTGATTTCATTCAGTTTTTAATTATTCTGCCAAATTATAAAAATGTCATGAAAAATGTATAGTACTTTCATTTAGGACCTTTTATTGAATTATTTTTAAAATAATCTTATCTATACAGAATGTTATATAGGTGTCTAAGACTTTTGCACAGTATTGTAAATTATTGGGCTCATGAAGTAATGAGGAGCCGAAGTTGGTCTAAAATCCAGAAACAGATACGGGCCACCTCGCCCATCCCTGCATTAGACGAAATGCTGAACAACATTTCATGGACTATGACTTGAAAAATGCCCATAGAACTCAGCTGTGGATACATTGCTTGGTAAGTGAACAAACACTCATCACCCTGTCACATGCAGGCCTGTGTTTGTGTGACATTTATGAGTAAATCTCTACTCTGCTCTTGCTCTTCAGCCTGGCCTCCGTCCAGCTCCACACCTCCTGCAACTGTGAGCAGAAACAGGAAGTTACTCCCACTCTCTCTGTTACGCAATTTATGAGAAGCGAAACTAAATTGTCTCTGTCAGAGTGGGCAGTGAAATGGCTGAAGGTGGAATTTTACTGGATCAGGACCAGTTCAGCTGTGCGATCTGTCTGGATCTGCTGAAAGACCCAGTGACTATTCCCTGTGGACACAGTTACTGTTGGGGCTGTATTAAGGGCTGCTGGAATCAAGATGATCATACTGGTGTCTACAGCTGTCCCCAGTGTAGAACGACCTTCACTCCGAGGCCTGTTTTAGGCAGAAACACTATGCTGGCTGACGTCGTGGAGAAACTGAAGAAGACAGGTCTCCAAGCTGCACCTTCTGCTCTCAGTTACGCTGGACCTGGAGACGTGGCGTGTGATGTCTGCACTGGGAGAAAGCGAAAAGCCGTCAAGTCCTGTCTGGTTTGTCTGGCATCTTACTGTGAAACTCACCTCAAACTTCACAATGAGCTCAACCCGGGAAACACACATAATATCGTCAATGCTACTGGACATCTGCAGGACAATATTTGCCCTCAACATAAAAAACTGTTGGAGATTTACTGTCATTCCGATCAGCAGTGCATCTGTCTGCTGTGTGTGATCGATGAACACAGAGGCCATGATATTGTCTCAGCTGCAGTAGCAAGGACTGAGAAACAGGTAAGAACTGGATCTCTTATGGCAGCTCTGATACTGGATATAATGGGAGAGGAACTGAGTTAATTGGGAACAGTGGGATTGTTGTCTTTTGAAAAGTTACTGAAGTAACATTTATATTATGTAACAAAATCCAAGTGCACATTATTAAAACATTATGTTACCTCTAAGTTCTGTTTCAAGAGATTTATTTGGTAAAATCTAACATAAAGTACAGTTACAGTGCAGTCCGCAAGTATCTGGACACTCGTACAATTCATATTTTAATAGCTGTAACTTATTTGAATGTAGTTGTACATTTTGATAGAGGTTGATTGAAAAGGGTTGCTCTGCCTAGCAATGAATTAAGTGGAATTGATATTTGATTCCTTTGTAAATAATTATAACATTAAATGCACTAAATTGTACATTCATAGTGAAATCTTTTAACTGTTCATGCATTTGTGTTCAGTATTCAGAGTGCTGAAGTTGAACATTAAACAAAGGTATTTTGGCAGTTAGAACTGCTGGATTGAGGAATCTTACATTTTTCACATTGTTCTCATTTCCTCAACAAAGTTGACAATGATAAAGTTAAGGCAAGTCAAATTAAGTCAAATTAAGGCAAATTAAGTCAAGTCAGCTCTCTGTGACAGCTCTGTTCACACCCCTCAGCCCCCTATTTTCTCCCTGAATGGGAATCAACATGTTTGGAGCCGCGACTTCACACAGTTCCTTTTTCTATAAACCCTTCTACACACTGACCTGCAGGTGGTATTATATTACTGCATATCATTCAAGATCACATAAATATTGAAACTATGCTTTCAATCACTTTCATTATTATTTTACAGTGAAAACCTTCTTCTACCTTACTTGCATGTCAAACAATGCAGTGCCTATTTTTAGTTTTTAGTTTTAAACATGATGCCCTTATTTAACACTTGTGAACACGATATACAATGATGTGAGAAATCAATCTATCCACAGAAGCAGCTGGGGGCGACACAGAGTAAATTCCAGCAGAGACTCCAGGAGAGAGAGAAGGAGCTGCAGGATCTGAGACAGGCTGTGCAGTCACTCAAGGTGGGTACAGACCAGAGGAGAAGACAGCTGGCTGCTGGAAGAGCCATTTCAGGGCTCAGTCAGGGCTCTCCTCCAGTCAGCCAGTGAGGAGCCCAGTGTTGGGCCACTTTCCAGCCCTGTGGGTCTCAATCCCACTGAGCCACACTGTAGGAAACAGGCTGTCTGGAGTCCCAGAAAGTGAAGCTGAGTGAAAGGGCTTTTTAAAATGTACAGCCCTCCTCTCTCTGTGTCTCCTAACAGCGCTCTGCACAGAGAGCAGTGGAGGACAGCGAAAGGATCTTTACTGAGATGATCCGCTCCATTGAGAGAAGGTGCTCTGAGGTGAAAGAGCTGATCAGAGATCAGGAGAAGGCTGAAGTGAGTCGGGCTGAAGGACTCCTGGAGCGACTGGAGCAGGAGATTGCTGAGCTGAGGAGGAGAGACGCTGAGCTGGAGCAGCTTTCACACACAGAGGATCACATCCATTTCCTCCAGGTACCATCACTGGCTCTCTGACAGTCTGCACTGTGTACCCTGTGCACACATGGTGATGTGTGTTCCTACTTCACAAAGATCTGTTCCAGGCATCGACAGAGGAATCTGTATGAACTCTGTTCTCTGTCTGTATGTATGTCTGTCTGTCTGTATGTCTATTCCACAGAGCTGTCAGTCTCTCTGTGTCCCTCCTGAACTTGGAGACTTACCCAGCATCACTGTCAGTCCACATGTCTCTTTTGAGGCTGTGAGGAAATCTGTCTCTGGACTGAAAGATCGACTTAAGGACGTCTGCAAGGTGGAACTGGCCAAAATTTCTGAATCAGGTTGTTAAACATTTAAGGAGAAAAATCTTTTTTTCCTGTTTGTATCCATCTCAGTCTAAAAATGATCCTTCGTCCTCTTCATCATTCTTCATTTCTGTGCTTTTCTCCCACTCTGTCTCTGCAGTGAAAGAAGCCCATACTGTAGAGCCCAGGACCAGAGAGGATTTCTTACAGTGTGAGTGCTCACTCTCAGCTGAGACACATACTCACACACACACACATACACAGGCACACATGTACACACACACATTCTCTTTAGAAAGAAAGATTGTATTTTCATATTACACTAAAATATAAATAGAAAAATAGAAAATTACAAAAATATTGTTTAGGTCTCCTACTCAATGATTTTGTGTCTGTTTCCGTGGAAACAGTCAAAAACATGCATGCAAACAAACATGGAAAAACTTAAATCACATCGTATAGTGTTGTAGAATGAATTACACCCAGACATTAGATGGACTTGTCCTCATATTAAATCTTATCCGTCTCCTCCATCAGATTCCTGTCAGCTCACACTGGACCCCAACACAGTGAATAAATGCCTCCATCTGTCTGAGAGGAAAAGAGAGGTGACCCGTGTGAAAGAGATCCAGTCATATCCTGTTCATCCGGAGAGATTTGAGGGGAGAGCCCAAGTGCTGTGCAGAGAGGGTGTGTCTGGATGCTGTTACTGGGAGGCTGAGTGGAGTGGGATTGATACAGTGTCAATAGCAGTGTCATATAAACAGATCAGCAGGAAAGGAAATGATAAAGACTGTATACTGGGAGGTAATGACAAGTCCTGGAGACTGACCTGCTCTCCCTCCAGGTACGCTTTCGGGCACAATGACAAGGGCACTGAAATCCCTGTTCCACCCTCCTCCAGAATCGGAGTGTACCTGGATCACAGGGCAGGAACTCTGTCCTTCTACAGTGTCTCTGACACCATGACCCTCCTGCACAGAGTCCAGACCACATTCACTCAGCCCCTCTATCCTGGGTTTGAGTTTTCTCCTGGAACCTCTGTAAAACTGTGTGATCTGGCATGAGGGGGAGAAATTCATATTCAGCAGTCATCAAATCAAAAAGGGAGACTCATACCAATACCATGAAAATTATGTAACAGAAATGTAATTTTATCATTCAAATTCATGAAATAAAAAAAATGTAAGGTCTTATATTCTTTCAGAAACATTCATTCTTTATCACAATGTTAAAAAAAGAAGCAGACATTCTTAGGAGTTTTCATAACCTGAATTTGTAACATGAAGAATTGATTAATTCCATTCATTTCGCCTCTTTTTTGTTTGAATTTCTTTGTTATTAGTTAGAATAGCACTGACTGGAGTTTTGCTTTATTTCTGTGATGTTTGCTGTGGAATGATGAATTTTTAGGTTCAGAACATAACATTGCATTGAACTGAAAACTGTTTTTTAATCCGCTTCAACATAACTATTTCCTTTAAAACCCCACGCTAACCCAACGACGGAATTTAGCGAGGGCTGAAGGTGTTGCTGAAAGAATATTAATAGGGTTAAAAATTAGTGGCCCCTATGCGGAGAGTCTAGATCAGCCAATAAATAAACCATGATACAAAGACAGGAGTACCACTCTGCCTTCCGCTCTTTACTGGTCCGGGCTGACCAAGAATCTCCACAATAGGGCCAATATATTCACCTTCATTTATCTGACTCCATTTTATAATAATAACTTAGATTAGTTATCCACATTAGGTAGATTTCTTATTGATAATTTTGACTTGATCGCTATAGGAATCCTGTACTGAGATTTACTCTCCGAACAGTCCTCTGCTGGTACCGCCGCATGTCACATCGCGCGTTATGTGCACGTCTCACAAACTGACTAGCTATCTGTAGTCATCACAGAGGTGGCAGGAATAGCTACTCTTGGGTATATCTGTTTACAGCCTAGGGACCCAAGCAGACCAACCTAGCTACGGCTGTGCTCGACATGAATGAACTATCACGCGGAGGTGAGGGATTTACCATCATAGGTCTACGGGTGCTATACGCCATGATACATTAAGCGTAAATATTCATCCTCCCTAGACCAGTTTGAGGGGGTAAACCAAGCATTCCCTGTATAACTTTGAGTGTCAGTAAGCAAAACCACACAGATCAAGTTTTAACAATTTATTTTACCAGGCAGGTTACATACACGTAATTACATACTAGTTTGAAATCAAAAAACATCACAACGGAAACCAAATTACGGAGTCTTAAAAGTCATACCTGGTAATAAAAGCAACATACGGGAGTCTGGCTACAGACACCCTGTACGTAGAAATTACGTGCACGGAGTGCACGGGAGGCTGATTGCATTCTCCCAGATTGCTTAGTTTGCTGTCCTTAAATACAAAATTTGGCCTTTGATGTTAACCCTAGAAATGGGTCACCCATCTGTAATTTGGAGCCACGCCTCCCCCGGAAGCGCAGGGGGGTTGAGGCACATGGCTTTCACTGGGACAGAGCTCCACACAGCTTCTCCTGGTTCCTGGTTGGTTATGATGTCCAGGGTTTGCTGTTGCTGAAATAAAACCATTGCACCAGTCGCACTGAAACAATCAGAATAATACCAAACATGAATATTATCTAAACTGACTTTGTCATGAAACATCCAATGCTGTACACATCATTTAGTGACTGAGTAAAGAGGGAGAGAGCAATAAAGGGGGGTTCAGGAGAAGGTCAGGGCCTAACAGGCCGTGCCCTCTGAAACCTTCCCGTGCTGTAAAGGATGTTGCCCCGTCGTAAAGAGTTTTACGGCGGGAGGCCTGAGTCTTCCCCCACAGGCTCCTGCCCGTATGGGTGCGGAGATAGTGGGGGTTAATGGTGCATGCTCCTTAAATTATTTTACAGCCACATTTTGCCACAATACCAGAGGAAGCCAGCAAGCTGACCAGCCCTGAGTGATAATGCCAGATTTCCGCCTTACACCTTTTTGATTAGGATTGTACTAAAATGTGATTGACTCTTTTTAACTCAAACTGTGCAGTTATGCATTACATTCATTTACGAAATAAAAATCTTACAATCAGTGGCATGCTCTACGATGGATGGTTATGTTCTCAGACATGTGAAGATAAAATGATTGATAATCACTGAAATATAAAGGCTACATGAGCAACACACACACCATGCACTCAGTTGCTTTTGACTTCAGTCCTTTACATATTCCTGCAAGCACACCTTTTGAGATATCGGTGGTGTGCTGGTGTATTTTAGATGTTGTTGCTTGGTTGTCCAGAAAACCTCCAGTCCTAGAGGGCGGGTGTGTATGCAGGATTAACTGCAGTCCTGGAGGGCAGATGTGTTCCATGTTGTTGTTATGTTGTTGCAGGTGGATACACATCCTTACTCCTGCTCTTACCACTGTGTAAAATCAATCATCAGTCATTTGATCACCAGCTCAAACATGCGTGTCAAAAAAGGTTGAAAATCCCTGCGACAAAAGATGGTGATGCAATATTACATTCAACGATAATGTGGTAAAATCCTCTTCCAATAATTGGTGTCAATCAATTTATGTATCCTAAAACATTCATGATCTAAACATGGAATGTTGCTAGAAGTACTCTGTTTCCATAAAACTATGCTTTAGGAGTAATGCTACAGTTACTTGTCATTTTTAGTAGTTGGATACATTGGTAGTTAGATGCATTGTAATGAATGAAAAGACAGTATTTTCAAATGTAAAGTGTGTATTTCATTTTGAAATGCTAATACTTTGAATGTTAAGTTGTGTCATTGTGAACAAGTGATTTGGTTCAGTGATCAAATCATTTTTGGTTTATGTATATTGTATCCATGCAATTGAAAAAAGCGTTTAGAGTTTTGAAGAATGTTCTGTTTCGTATTACATTATATTATGTTCTGTTCTGTATTTTACACAGTTCTCATTTCCTCAACAAAGTCCACAATGATAAAGCAGGAAATTAAGGCAAGTCAGCTCTCTCTGACAGCTCTGTTCACACCCCTCAGCCCCCTATTTTCTCCCTGAATGGGAATCAACATGTTTGGAGCCGCGACTTCACACAGTTCCTTTATCTATAAGCCCTTCTACACACTGACCTGCAGGTGGCATTATATTACTGCATGTCATTCAAGATCTCATAAATATTTAAACTATGCTTTCAATCACTTTCATCATTATTTTATCGTGAAAAAACTTTACTTGCATGTATTTAGTGCCTATTTTTTGTTTTTATTTTAAAACATGATGCCATTATTTTACTATTGTGAACACGATATACAATGATGTGAGAAATCAATCTATCCACAGAAGCAGCTGGGGGCGACACAGAGTCAATTCCAGCAGAGGCTCCAGGAGAGAGAGAAGGAGCTGCAGGATCTCAGACAGGCTGTGCAGTCACTCAAGGTGGGTACTGACCAGAGAAAACAACAGCTGGCTGCTGGAAGAGCCATTTCAGGGCTCAGTCAGGGCTCTCCTCCAGTCAGCCAGTGAGGAGCCCAGTGTTGGGCCACTTTCCAGCCCTGTGGGGCTCAATCCCACTGAGCCTGTAATGTTTCTGTATTTGTTCTATAACTCCGCCTCCCTATGCTATCCCTGATTACTCGTTTAGTTTCGGCGAAGTGTTCGCACCTGTCTCTAACTATCACTACGTCTTCTAACTATGCAAATGTCTACTCCCTAATCCGGAGCCGTATGTTTTGCATGTTTTGTTTCGTGCATCCAGTCCGCGTTTTCGTCTCCCTCCCGTTATTATGTTATTACCCTATTGTGTTTCCCCACCTGTTGTCCATTTGTTTAGCCCACCTTTTCCTCTGCCCCGCCTAGATTGTCACCTTCCCTCTTGTATTTAAACCTCAGTCTCAGTATGCTTTGTTGTCAGAACGTTGATCTTGATAAGTGCCGATTGTTTGTAAGCCTTGTTATAGAGATTCTTGAAAGACACCCCTTTGCCTTGACTTCGACTTTGCTTTTGCCCTGCTGTACCTTCGCCCTGTGATTTTCTGGATTTTGACCTCTCGCTTGTTTTTTCAACTATTCTTTTGCTTTTCGTTTTTGGCTGTGTTTTGGATCTCTTGGCTTGTGACTACTGACATTAAAACTACTCTTTTGGATTATCCTGTGGTCTGCGTCTGGGTTCCCTGGACCGTACATAACAGAGCCACACTGTAGGAAACAGGCTGTCTGGGGACCCACTAAGAGCAGAGTGAAAGGCCTAATTAAAATGTACAGCCCTCCTCTCTCTGTGTCTCCTAACAGCGCTCTGCACAGACAGCAGTGGAGGACAGCGAAAGGATCTTTACTGAGATGATCTACTCCATTGAGAGAAGGTGCTCTGAGGTGAAAGAGCTGATCAGAGATCAGGAGAAGGCTGAAGTGAGTGGGGCTGAAGGACTCCTGGAGCGACTGGAGCAGGAGATTGCTGAGCTGAGGAGGAGAGACGCTGAGCTGGAGCAGCTTTCACACACAGAGGATCACATCCATTTCCTCCAGGTCTGCACTGTGTACCCTGTGCACACATGGTGATGTGTGTTCCTACTTTACAAAGATCTGTTCCAGGTATTGACAGAGGAATCTGTATGAACTCTGTTCTCTATCTTTCTGTATGTCTGTCTGTATGTCTATTCCACAGAGCTGTCAGTCTCTCTGTGTCTCCCCTGAACTTGGAGACTTACCCAGCATCACTGTCAGTCCACACGTCTCTTTTGAGGCTGTGAGGAAATCTGTCTCTGGACTGAAAGATCGACTTGAGGACGTCTGCAAGGTGGAACTGGCCAACATTTCTGAATCAGGTTGTTAAACATTTAAGGAGAAAAATCTTTTTTTCCAGTTTGTATTCCACACAAAAGCCATTTTGATTTATGCTGTTAGCACTCGGTAATATTTGAAATCCATCTCAGTCTAAAAATTATCCTCCATCCTCCTCATCATTCTTCATTTCTGTGCTTTTCTCCCAATCTGTCTATGCAGTGAAAGTAGCCCATACTGTAGAGCCCAGGACCAGAGAGGATTTCTTACAGTGTGAGTGCTCACTCTCAGCTGAGACACACACTCACACACACAAACACATACACACACACACTCACTCACTCACTCACTCACACACATACTCCCACACACACACACACACACTCACACACAGACACACACACACACACACACACACACACACACTCACACAAGCACATATGAATACACACGCACACAAGCTCACTCTTAGCTGAGACCCACACACACACACACACACGTGCACACGCATACTCACATACACACACACACACATGCTCATGTAAGCACACACACACACACACACACACACAGACACACATGTACACGCACACATTCTCTTTAGAAAGAAAGATTGTATTTTCATATTACTCTAAAATATAAATACAAAAATAGAAAATTACCAAAATATTGTTAAGGTCTCCTACTTAATGATTTTGTGTCTGTTTCCGTGGAAACAGTCAAAAACATGCATGCAAACAAACATATGGAAAAATTTAAATCACATCGTATAGTGTTGTTGAATGAATTACACCCAGACATTAGATTGACTTGTCCTCATATTAAATCTTATCCGTCTCCTCCATCAGATTCCTGTCAACTCACACTGGACCCCAACGCAGCGAATAAATGCCTCCATCTGTCTGAGGGGAACAGAGAGGTGACCCGTGTGAAAGAGATCCAGTTATATCCTGATCATCCAGAGAGATTTGAGAGGAGAATCCAAGTGCTGTGCAGAGAGGGTGTGTCTGGATGCTGTTATTGGGCGGCTGAGTGGAGTGGGAGTGGTCAGGTTGGTAGAGCAGTGTCATATAAATAGATCAGCAGGAAAGGAAAGGGTGTGGACTGTGCACTGGGATTTAATGACAAGTCCTGGAGACTGACCTGCTCTCCCTCCAGGTACACTTTCTGGCTCAATAACAAGGTCATTAAAATCCCTGCTCCCTCCTCCTCCAGAATCGGAGTGTACCTGGATCACAGGGCAGGAACTCTGTCCTTCTACAGTGTCTCTGACACCATGACCCTCCTGCACAGAGTCCAGACCACATTCACTCAGCACCTCTATCCTAGGTTTTGGTTTTCTCATGCATCCTCTGTAAAACTGTGCAATCTGGCATGAAGGGGAAAAATTCTCAATCAGTAGTCATCAATCAAAAAGGGAAATTCATACCAATACCATAAAAATAATGTAACAGAAATGTAATTTTATCATTCAAATTCATGAACTAAATAAAATGTAAGATCTTATATTCTTTCAGAAACATTAATTCTTTATCACAATGTAAAAAACAGAAGGAGACATTCTTAGGAGTTTTCATGACCTGAATTTGTAACATGAAGAATTGATTAATTCCATTAATTTTGTCTCTTTTTTCTGTGAATTTCTTTGATAGTAGTTAGAATAGCACTGACTGGAGTTTTGCTTTATTTCTTTGATGTTTGCTGTGGAATGATGAATTGTTGGGTACACAACATAACATTGCATTGAATTGAAAACTGTTTTTTAATCCGCTTCAACATAATCATTTCTTTTTTGATCAGGATTGTACTAAAATGTGATTGACTCTATTTAACTCAAACTGTGCAGTTGTGCATTACATTCATTTATGAAATAAAAATCTTACAATCAGTGGCATGCTCTACGATGGATGGTTATGTTCTCAGAAATGTAAAGATAAAATGATTGATAATCACTGAAATATAAAGGCTACACACACACAATGTGGGAGTGTGCCTTCTACTAAAAGCACATGCTCCACCAACTCAGTTGTTTTTGACTTCAGTCCTTTACATATTCCTGCAAGCACACCTTTTGAGATATTGGTGGTGTGCTGGTGTGTTTTAGATGTTGTTTCTTGGTTGTACAGAAAACCTCCAGTCCTAGAGGGCGGGTGTGTATGTAGGATAACTCCAGTCCTGGAGGGCCGGTGTGTTCCATGTTATGTTGTTGCAGGTGGATACACATCCTTACTCTTGCTCTTACCACTATGTAAAATCAACCATCAGTCATATTACCACCAGCTCAAACGTGCGTGTCAAAAAAGGTTGAAAATCCCTGCGACAAAAGATGGCGATGCAATATTACATTCAATGATAATGTGGTAAAATTGATCCAGTTCCAACCATTGGTGTCAATTGATTAATTTATCCTAAAACATGATCATTTTTTTATCTTTTTTTCATTTGAGATCGTTATCATACAAAAAATACAGAGTACGAATGCACAGGTCCAATACAAAGTACAAATGCGGGTTCCAAAATTTTTGTATTTTTCCCCTTCAGAGTGCTGAAGTTGAACATTAAATGATGGTGTTTTAGCTGTTAGGACTGCTGGATTCAGGAATATAACATATTTTACATAGTTCTCATTTCCTCAACAAAGTCCATAATGATAAACTGGAAATTAAGGCAAGTCAGCTCTCTGACAGCTCTGTTCACACCCCACAGCCCCCTATTTTCTCCCTGAATCAACATGTTTCACACAGTTCCTTTATCTATAAGCGCTTCTACACACTGACCTGCAGGTGGCATTATATTACTGTGTATCGTTCAATTATTAGAATAATTATTGAAACTATGGTTTCTATCACTTTCATAATAATTTTACAGTGATAGACTTCTGCTAACTCACTTACATATCAAACAATTTACTGCTGCTATTATTTAACAATTGTGAGCACAATGTAGGATTAACTGCAGGTCTGGAGGGCCGGTGTGTATGAAGGATTTTTTCACCGAGTAACACGACCAGTTAACCAGGCTCAACTTGCTCAACAGCTAATTCGCCCTCTGCGCTTATGAATTCACTCGTGAATTAGACCACAATAAAATGCTACAAAACAAAAACATTAATCAGCTGCTGTTTACATCACGAAAGGTGGCAATGAATGGCAGGCAGCTGGCGAGCCCTGCACTGGGCAAACGCAAGCATGAGTGTGTCCTGTTCTGCCCAGTCCACACTGGGGTAATTGGTGTCTCCTCACCATAGTGCGGCCCTGTTCCCCTGACCGGAGGATACAGAACCATGGCGACCATAGCGGTTCCAGACGGCAGGAAAGAGGAGCATTCCCTGCCTGGGGTTTGTTTCTGTTTAGTTTTTCGTTTTGGGACATGGACCAATGTGCCACCCTTATATTTCTGTTTGTGTGTGAGTATGTGGACTCCTCCCTCCCCGGTGCGTCAATCTCCCTGGGGTGCAGTGTGTGGTGGGGAGTTGGGGTGCAGTGTGTGGTAGTGGCTTGAGGTGCAGTGTGTGGTAGTGGCTTGAGGTGCAGTGTGTGGTAGTGGGTTGAGGTGCAGTGTGTGGTTGTGGGTTGAGGTGCAGTGTGTGGTGGTGGGTTGGGGTGCAGTGTGTGGTAGTGGCTTGAGGTGCAGTGTGTGGTAGTGGCTTGAGGTGCAGTGTGTGGTAGTGGGTTGAGGTACAATGTGTGGTAGTGGGTTGAGGTGCAGTGTGTGGTGTTGGGTTGAGGTGCAGTGTGTGGTAGTGGGTTGAGGTGCAGTGTGGGGTGTTGGGTTGAGGTGCAGTGTGTGTAATGGGTTGAGGTGCAGTGTGTGGTGGTGGGTTGAGGCGCAGTGTGTGGTAGTGTGTGCATGTATGAACTGTTTTTATTAAAAATTGTCATAAAGACTCAGCTTACTTTATCCCTGTGTCCTGGCTGTTTGTGGTGGCTTGATTCCGGTACCTGAGGAGGGGGTGTGGGAGAAAAATATAATGTAGTACAATGTAACCGAGGATATATGTATCCAGATATGTACAATGCATATAGTTAGAAAACTGCTTAAAAGAATAAATTGTGCTTGTGACAGATAACCAGCAAAAATGTAAGGGAGGGGTGAGTGCTCGGCCACAGCTTCAGGAGATGAGGCAGAACACTCTCCCATCGTTGGGTGCGCTCAGGTGCTTGTTATGATAGAAAAGAATGAGGAGGAAGCGCACCCAAGGTCGGTTCCTCCTTAACCAGCTTAAGGAGGAAAGACGGAGGATAAATGTAAGCTTTGTAGTTACTGTAGCAGTGTGTTAATTGCAAAACAAATGTTTTATGACTTAAGGAGCAGATGTGGGCCCAGGAGTACAACGCGTGATGGAAAGGTACTGAAACACTGTATGAAGATGATTGGCTTTCACCGTAATGTATTCATGTGATAACTTAGGATATGTCATGGTATAAGAATAAACACCCTGTCTGCTAAAATCTCGAGTGTATTCTCACATTGGTGTGATGCATTCTCTGTGCTTTGTTATAGGGTTAATAAAGTTCGTATTATTGAAACTCTCCTTGCTGTGAAAGAACTGGGTCGTCTCTCCTGGGAATTTCCCCTACAACCTTGATAGCTGTGGAGTCTTTCTGGAATTCCATAACGGATGATGAATTGGTCCCATAGGCATTTGGCAACGGTCGGGGCCTTTTGGTTTGTGGGAATTTCGTAAAGTCTGTGATGACCAAGATGTCTTTGGTGTTGCTGGAGTCTGGCTCCAAGGTGAGGAAGTCCATGCACACAAGCTCAAGAGGTTGTGTGGCTCTGATGTTCACAAGTGGTGCAGCTTTCTCTGGTGGGACATTACGTAGTATACAGCGGTTGCAGGTTTTGATTTTAGCCTCCACCTCAGCTGACATTTTGGGCCAATAGAATCGCTTCCGAACAAGGTCAAGTGTTCGCTCCACACCCATGTGGCCCATGTCTTCATGAAGACTCTTCAAGACTAAGGGTCTCAGGTCTTCAGGCAGCACAAGCTGGGAGTGAGTTTGTGCACCCTCTTGTCGCTTTCGATACAAGACATCATCCAAGACTCTGAGAGATGGTGGAGGTTTTCTCCTGACTACATATGTTTAAGTACTTCACGAATGCAGGTATCAGCTCTTTGCTTGTTTCTCATTTCAGCTGGCGTGAGTAGGGGAATGACAGGTAAGCCACCGAGCTGATCCTCCTCTTCAAAGCTTTCGGGAATAGCCTTTGGATGGTGGGCAAGTGACACAACCAAGGTGGCGCTGGGCGATGTTTCCCCGGAATGATTATTGATCAGTTCATGTAATAAGTGCTTCTCACAGATGGCTTTGATGGTGCTTTCGTTCAGATCTGCATGTTCAGATTCCAACAAGTGTCTTTGTGTTAACTGTTGTATCCTCTCCAACTCTTTCTGTGATGATATGTCATCAGGTAATCTGCTGTGTGAACGTCTGGACAGCCCATCTGCGTACTGATTTTGTTTCTCAGCCCTGTATTGTAGCTGGAAGTCGAACGTTGACAGATCAGCTAACCATCTGTAGCTTGCTGCATCAAGCTCAGCAGAGGTAAGGATGTATGTTAATGGGTTGCTATCAGTGACAGCAAGAAATGGGCTTCAATAGAGGTAATCCTGGAATTTTTCATTTACCGCCCATCTAAGGGCAAGGAACTCCAATTTGTGGGCAGGATATCTGGTTTCACATTTTGACAGACCACGGCTTGCATAAGCGACGACTCGCTTCTGTCCTTGTTGCTCTTGGTAGAGGGCAGCACCGAGACCTGAAGTACTTGCATCTGTATGTAAGATATATGGCAGTTTGGCGTCGACAAACCCAAGGATAGGGGCAGTTGTCAGTTTTTCAATTATGGTGTCAAAAGCTGTCTGGCAAGCAGGGGTCCATCTGTCACCGAAGGGATCTTTTGGATTGTGATATTTCTCAATGCTCGCTGTGGCATTAGTGCGTTTTCTCAGCGGTGGATATCCAGCAGTTGAGTGGCTTCACAATCTTTGAAAAATCTTTGACGAATCTACGGTAATAACCGCAGAATCCCAAGAAGGCTCTTAGCTCTTTCAGTTTATTTGGCTTTGGCCAGGTTTTTAGTGCTGCTATCTTTTCAGGATCTGTTTCAATGCCCTTCTCAGACACAATGTGGCCTAGATACTTTACAGAGGTCTGGAAGAACCTGCACTTTTCAGGTGACAGTTTCAGGCCGTATTCTTTCAATCTGTTGAGCACTCGCATCAACCTTTCCTCATGCTCTTGCAGTGTTGAGGAGAAGACAATGAGGTCATCCAAGAAAACAAGGGCTTGCTTCAAGTTCAATCTCTCCGACACAGCGCTCCATGAGCCTCTGGAATGTGCTAGGGGCATTTGTTAGCCCTTGAGGCATCCTGTTGAACTCAAAGAATCCTAATGGGCAGACCAATGCAGTTTTATGCTTGACCTTTTCCTCCATTTCAATCTGGTAGAAACCAGATTTGAGATCTAGCACTGAGAACCATTTGGATCCAGTCAACGCCGAAAAGGATTCTTCCAGATTGGGTAAGGCATACGAATCCTTCAACGTTTGAAGGTTCAATTTCCTGTAATCTATGCAGAGTCTGACATCACCATTCTTCTTCCTGACGACTACAATCGGCGAGGAGAAAGGTGATTCAGATTCACGGATGACTTCTGCATCAAGAAGTTGCTGGATATGATTACGCACAGCTTCTATGTCCTGAGGGTGTATAGGTCTTGCCCTGTGTTTGAATGGTGTCTCGTCACTGAGGTTTATGTGGCGTTTTATTTTATCAGTGCGACCAAAGTCAACATCATGCTGTGCAAACACTTCTGGCATGGAGATCAATTTTTCAGTTATCCTCTCTTTCCACTCACTGGGTACTGGAGAGTTCCCAAAGTCAAACATGAGTTTCGATTTGTAGTCAGGTTTTGTTGAGGGGTCTGAGCCAAGAGATCTGAGGGACTGAACACTCTTGATGGCATGTATCTCTGCTATAACAGCTTTCTGGGACAGAGTGATATCATGGCCTGACTCGTTCTTAAGAATGACTGGAATGCGGAGAGGTAGCTTAGGTAGCAGATTTGCTTGGCCATCTGTGACCAGTATGCCACCTGGTAAGGAAGCTGACTTTGGTGACTCTACCGTCACCCACTTCCCAGTGTTTGTAGTTCTGCAGCTCACTGATCCTTCAAGGACTTTGATTTGACCAGCAGCAATAGTCTCAGAGTCTCTGCTGTGCAGTTTCACTTCTCCCATACCCCCATGTCTGACTCCAAGGGTTTTTAAGACAACTTCGTAGCCGTAAGGCAGTAACTGGAAGTTCTGAGGTGCAACGTCTACATACTGCTCATAAAGAACATCCAAAGCGTTGGTGCCTATCAACACTGATGACAGAGAGGAGCGCATATCAGGCACGATCAGGGCTTGTGTGGGCACCTCAATGTCTACCCCGAATGTGCTCATAGAGAACTTGATGGTAGCTTCAACATAGCCAAGGTAAGGGACATCCTGACCATTAGCTCCCTCCACTTCAAGTAGGTTGTTCAATGAGTAGATAGGTAGATGAGACAGGTTCTCTTGGTAGAAGGAATTGGGGATTGTTGTGACTTGAGAGCCTGTATCTAATAAGCAGCTGCAACCTTTGTCACCTCTGGTCACTTGTGCAGTGCACCTAGCTCCAACTAGTCCTTTTGGCAGGGTTACTGACTGATCTTTGGTGTGAGAGGCTGAAAACATATGGGAGGTGTGCCACTTCTGTTTGGGACATTTTGTCTGTGTTCCAGTCCCTGCTTGCCCCTCAGCAGGAACTGACTCTAGTTTAAATAGTCAGGCTTTGAGGTGCCGTTTTCAGTATCCCATGCTTGCTGCTTTTCTCTTAGCAGCTTCCTTTTTGAAGCTACCAGAGAGGGGTTTGGTTCACTGTCACACTGGGGTTTGATATGTCCATCCTCTCCACATCTGAAGCAATACCAGGGTTTTGGTCTATTGCTTGTGTTGCAAGGTCCTCACCAGTCTGTTTTGCTATTTCCCTTAACTCGAAGAGGTAAGTCTGTGTAGCCATTTTGCTAGCTACAGGTATGTAGGCACTGGCTAAGGCCCTAATGTGGTAACCGGTGTCAGTTTGAGTTTCAGTGTAAAGCTTGTATGGCAACAAAGGTGAGAGTGCCTGTACAGCTGTACCATATTCATACTCTACGATCATTTCTCTGTCTGGCTCAGAGGTGTCTCCTGGGATTGTTCTTTGAATGGCGCCGTATCGCTTAAGGAAGTCATATAGTTCCTCATCAGCTTCTGTGCCAATTATACCACTAACTATAACTGAGTTAGGGATTTTTACACTGCTCGTCTGAACTACTTCCATCTCTAGACACCATTCAAGGTCTCTGGTCTATATTGATCTGAACCACTCCTGGCTGGCTCGCCAAATTTATGCAGCACTTGTGTCACTGTACAGACAGCTATAAGCCACTGGACCAGTTCTAGGCTCGAAGGAGTAGTTGAGTCAATAAAATAGTAGACCAGGGACTAGAGATTTGGAATGAACAAGCCGGCAGTTTACTAAATAACAGAACTGATAATACAATACACATATACAAAATATTCACAATAAGGCAGGCAAGTGACCCTTTCACCCTCCTTGCTTATCCCTTTCCTTACTTAGAATAGGTTATTTTAGGTTTTGTTCTCAAATTAGTTTCTATCAACTAGATAGTTTCTTAAGACCGGTCTATATTTACTTTGGTTAATAGCCTACATTTAACAGGTTAAACCCATTTACTTTAGCTATTTTCCCTTTCTGAGTTAACTCTTTTCTTGGTTTCAGGTGAACAGGTAAGTATCCTTTAAATGCCCCTTTTTAGGTTAATTGACCATTTAAAGTATTACCTTCATGGGAAAAATACAATCAAAATTCACCATTCAACTCAAATATCAATATCGTACAACATTGCTAATTTAACTCTCCAATATGAATGCAATGTCACACAGTTCCATTTGTCCCACTCTGAGAATGAGAAAAATCCACAATTCTACTGCAACAGTGATTAGCAGTAGCCTATTTTGGTAGGTCAAACCGTATGCAGGTGATCCGGTCGCTGATATATCTTTTCAATCCTTGTAGGTAAGAATTCCTTGGGTGAGGCTCGCCATCTGGTGTCCTGTGTGTGCGCGTCTTCCACGGCCACATACTGAACGAATAATCTTAGAATCTAACTCCACGTTAAAGTTCAACTTCCTGGGAAACTCTCCCAGGGGAAAAACTAGTCGTCTGTTTCAACGATCACCAACTTTGATTCGACACTGTGTCAAAGTGTCCCTGAGCAAGACACCTAACCCCCAAATGCTCCTGACGAGCTGGTCGGGGCCTTGCATGGCAGCCAATCACCGTTGGTGTGTGAGTGTGTGTATGAATGGGTGAATGGAGAAGCATCAATTGTACAGCACTTTATATAAATGCCTGCCATTTACAAGTACAATTTGCCTGTTTTCACACGCACATGCAAATGCGCGTGTCTCACACCGAAAGCGTGAGAGTTGGCAGCTATGCTGTGGAGGCTGACCGAAGAGGTCTGGCAGGGGTGTAGGGTCTGATGATTTTTTGTAGGTAAGCTGGGGAAGACCCCTTAACTGCTTGGAAGGCTAGCACCAATGTTTTGAATTTGATGCGAGCCATCACAGGCAGCCAGTGGAGGGAAGTAAGCAGGGGGGTGACGTATGAGTATTTGGGAAGGTTGAAGACCAGACGAGCTACTGTATTCTGGATAATGGAGGGGCTAATTAATAAGATAACAATTTGCTTTGTTAGCTTATTAATTATCAATGTGAACATTCTGATTGTACGCACCAATATTTATCTGCTTTTTCTCTCTGTTGTTGCTAGTCTCGTTCCTCTCTAAGTTAAGCTGGGAGACGCACTCGCGAACAATTCTTCCGAATTTCTAGTTCGTATTCCGTAAATAACGCTTCCGCTCAACAACCGTTTCCTCACAAGACAGTTCGTTATCAATCCGGCAGGGAATCATCATTTTGATCCTTGTTTCTATTACTTCCCACTCTATCCAACCGTACAAAACTTCCTGCTCTCTACTCAGCCAGGTTTTTCTTTAGACTCGTGATACCTTAAAGGGGAAGTCAAGTTCAATTAACAAGGGATTGTCAAACCTTTCCTAACCTCACTTAAAACGTGCATGAACCCAATAGCATAAGATTTCGGCATGTTTTAAGAAAGATTATTTATTACTATGAAGTATTGTTATTTAATTCACGATGACTATTAATTATTCTATTTGAACCCTGGGTTACAGTTGCTTTATCTATAAGCCCTTTTACACACTGACCTGCAGGTGGCATTATATTACAATGTATCGTTCAGTAATTAGAATAATTATTTAAACTAGGGTTTCTATCACTTTCATAATACTTTTACAGTGCTAGACTTCTGCTACCTTACTTACATGTCAGATAATTTACTGCTTATTTTTGTTTTTTTTATTTTAAACATGCTATTATTTAACAATTGTGAACACAATGTAGGATTAACTGCAGTTGTGGAGGGCTGGTGTGTATACAGGATTAACTGCAGTTCTGGAGGGTCGGTGTGTATGCAGGATTAACTGCAGTTCTGGAGGGCTAGTGTGTATGCAGGATTTTTTTACCCAGCAACACCACCAGTTACCCAGGCTCAGCTTGCTCAACAGCTAATTGGCCCTCCGAACCAGGACCAGTTCACTCGTAAATTAGACCACAATAAAATGCTACTAAACAAAAACATTAATCAGCTGCTGTTTACATCATGAAAGGTGGCTATAAATGGCAGGCAGCTGGCGAGCCCCGCTGGGCAAACACAAGCGTGAGTGTGTCCTGCTCTGCCCAGTCCACACTGGGGTAATTGGTGCTGTGACTTCTCCTGTCCAAAGTGCGGCCCTGTTCCCCTGACCGGAGGATACAGAACCCCACAGCGTTCGACCACGGCGGTTCCAGATGGCAGGAAAGAGGAGCATTCCCTGCCTGGGGTTTCTTTCTGTTTAAATTTTCTTTTTGGGATGTGGACCTGTGTGCCACCCTTGTATTTTTGTTTGTGTGCACATGTGTGAGTGTGTGGACTCCCCTCTCCCCGGTGCGTTGATCCCCCTGGGATGGTGGAGTGTGGGCAGGCTCAGGAGAGGGTCTGATTGTGAGCACAGAGTGGAGTGAGTGTGGAGCATGGGGGGTACTTACCAGTGTGTGGTAGTGGGTTGAGGTGCAGTGTGTGGTAGTGGATTGAGATGCAGTGTGTGGTGGTGTGGTGTGGGGGCTTGATTCTGGTCCCTGTGGAGGGGGGTAGCAGGGGAAGCTAGTGTGACTCCTGACCCCCTGACATTCAGTACTGTGCAGAAGTCTTAGGCACCCTAGACTTTATTATGTATCTTTTATTTTTTATTTTTTTGTGTGTGTTAGTATAAAAGAACACATTTCAGATTTCCAAATATTCATTTTCCAAAATATTTAATTCTACACAGACATTTTGGAATTTAATTTTAAAAAGTAGCATATTACTGTAAGCAATTTACTACTTTTTACATTAAAACTTGATCAAGGCTGTCTGAGATAAGAAGCAAGGTCAGAACCAAAGTCTGCAGAAGAACCGTGGCAAGTTCTCCAACATGCTTGGAACAACCTCCCTGCTGATTGTCTTAGCCAATGCTGTCCTGCAGTTCTATATCTCAGAGAAGTGATGCAGTTTTAATGGCAAAGGGTGGTCACAAAAAAATATTGATTTCATTCAGTTTTTAATTATTCTGCCAAATTATAAAAATGTCATGAAAAATGTATAGTACTTTCATTTAGGACCTTTTATTGAATTATTTTTAAAATAATCTTATCTATACAGAATGTTATGTAGGTGTCTAAGACTTTTGCACAGTATTGTAAATTATTGGGCTCATGAAGTAATGAGGAGCCGAAGTTGGTCTAAAATCCAGAAACAGATACGGGCCACCTCGCCCATCCCTGCATTAGACGAAATGCTGAACAACATTTCATGGACTATGACTTGAAAAATGCCCATATAACTCAGCTGTGGATACATTGCTTGGTCAGTGACCAAACACTCATCACTCTGTCCCATGCAGGCCTGTGTTTGTGTGATATTTATGAGTAAATCTCTACTCTGCTCTTGCTCTTCAGCCTGGCCTCCGTCCAGCTCCACACCTCCTGCAACTGTGAGCAGAAACAGGAAGTTACTCCCACTCTCTCTGTTACGCAATTCATGAAAAGCGAAACTAAATTGTCTCTGTCAGAGTGGGCAGTGAAATGGCTGAAGGTGGAATTTTACTGGATCAGGACCAGTTCAGCTGTGCGATCTGTCTGGATCTGCTGAAAGACCCAGTGACTATTCCCTGTGGACACAGTTACTGTTGGGGCTGTATTAAGGGCTGCTGGAATCAAGATGATCATACTGGTGTCTACAGCTGTCCCCAGTGTAGAACGACCTTCACTCCGAGGCCTGTTTTAGGCAGAAACACTATGCTGGCTGACGTCGTGGAGAAACTGAAGAAGACAGGTCTCCAAGCTGCACCTTCTGCTCTCTGTTACGCTGGACCTGGAGACGTGGCGTGTGATGTCTGCACTGGGAGAAAGCGAAAAGCCGTCAAGTCCTGTCTGGTTTGTCTGGCATCTTACTGTGAAACTCACCTCAAACTTCACAATGAGCTCAACCCGGGAAACACACATAATATCGTCAATGCTACTGGACATCTGCAGGACAATATTTGCCCTCAACATAAAAAACTGTTGGAGATTTACTGTCATTCCGATCAGCAGTGCATCTGTCTGCTGTGTGTGATCGATGAACACAGAGGCCATGATATTGTCTCAGCTGCAGTAGCAAGGACTGAGAAACAGGTAAGAACTGGATCTCTTATGGCAGCTCTGATACTGGATATAATGGGAGAGGAACTGAGTTAATTGGGAACAGCGGGATTGTTGTCTTTTGAAAAGTTACTGAAGTAACATTTATATTATGTAACAAAATCCAAGTGCACATTATTAAAACATTATGTTACCTCTAAGTTCTGTTTCAAGAGATTTATTTGGTAAAATCTAACATAAAGTACAGTTACAGTGCAGTCCGCAAGTATCTGGACACTCGTACAATTCATATTTTAATAGCTGTAACTTATTTGAATGTAGTTGTACAATTTGATAGAGGTTGATTGAAAAGGGTTGCTCTGCCTAGCAATGAATTAAGTGGAATTGATATTTGATTCCTTTGTAAATAATTATAACATTAAATCCACTAAATTGTACATTCATAGTGAAATCTTTTAACTGTTCATGCATTTGTGTTCAGTATTCAGAGTGCTGAAGTTGAACATTAAACAAAGGTATTTTGGCAGTTAGAACTGCTGGATTGAGGAATCTTACATTTTTCACATTGTTCTCATTTCCTCAACAAAGTTGACAATGATAAAGTTAAGGCAAGTCAAATTAAGTCAAATTAAGGCAAATTAAGTCAAGTCAGCTCTCTGTGACAGCTCTGTTCACACCCCTCAGCCCCCTATTTTCTCCCTGAATGGGAATCAACATGTTTGGAGCCGCGACTTCACACAGTTCCTTTTTCTATAAACCCTTCTACACACTGACCTGCAGGTGGCATTATATTACTGCATATCATTCAAGATCACATAAATATTGAAACTATGCTTTCAATCACTTTCATTATTATTTTACAGTGAAAACCTTCTTCTACCTTACTTGCATGTCAAATAATGCAGTGCCTATTTTTAGTTTTTAGTTTTAAACATGATGCCCTTATTTAACACTTGTGAACACGATATACAATGATGTGAGAAATCAATCTATCCACAGAAGCAGCTGGGGGCGAGTAAATTCCAGCAGAGACTCCAGGAGAGAGAGAAGGAGCTGCAGGATCTGAGACAGGCTGTGCAGTCACTCAAGGTGGGTACAGACCAGAGGAGAAGACAGCTGGCTGCTGGAAGAGCCATTTCAGGGCTCAGTCAGGGCTCTCCTCCAGTCAGCCAGTGAGGAGCCCAGTGTTGGGCCACTTTCCAGCCCTGTGGGTCTCAATCCCACTGAGCCACACTGTAGGAAACAGGCTGTCTGGAGTCCCAGAAAGTGAAGCTGAGTGAAAGGGCTTGTTAAAATGTACAGCCCTCCTCTCTCTGTGTCTCCTAACAGCGCTCTGCACAGAGAGCAGTGGAGGACAGCGAAAGGATCTTTACTGAGATGATCCGCTCCATTGAGAGAAGGTGCTCTGAGGTGAAAGAGCTGATCAGAGATCAGGAGAAGGCTGAAGTGAGTCGGGCTGAAGGACTCCTGGAGCGACTGGAGCAGGAGATTGCTGAGCTGAGGAGGAGAGACGCTGAGCTGGAGCAGCTTTCACACACAGAGGATCACATCCATTTCCTCCAGGTACCATCACTGGCTCTCTGACAGTCTGCACTGTGTACCCTGTGCACACATGGTGATGTGTGTTCCTACTTCACAAAGATCTGTTCCAGGCATCGACAGAGGAATCTGTATGAACTCTGTTCTCTGTCTGTATGTATGTCTGTCTGTCTGTATGTCTATTCCACAGAGCTGTCAGTCTCTCTGTGTCCCTCCTGAACTTGGAGACTTACCCAGCATCACTGTCAGTCCACATGTCTCTTTTGAGGCTGTGAGGAAATCTGTCTCTGGACTGAAAGATCGACTTAAGGACGTCTGCAAGGTGGAACTGGCCAAAATTTCTGAATCAGGTTGTTAAACATTTAAGGAGAAAAATCTTTTTTTCCTGTTTGTATTCCACGCAAAAGCTATTGTCATTTACGCTGTTAGCACTCGGTAATATTTGCTATCCATCTCAGTCTAAAAATTATCCTTCGTCCTCTTCATCATTCTTCATTTCTGTGCTTTTCTCCCACTCTGTCTCTGCAGTGAAAGAAGCCCATACTGTAGAGCCCAGGACCAGAGAGGATTTCTTACAGTGTGAGTGCTCACTCTCAGCTGAGACACATACTCACACACACACACATACACACACTCACTCACACACATACTCACACATACTCACACACACACAGGCACACATGTACACGCACACATTCTCTTTAGAAAGAAAGATTGTATTTTCATATTACACTAAAATATAAATCGAAAAATAGAAAATTACAAAAATATTGTTTAGGTCTCCTACTCAATGATTTTGTGTCTGTTTCCGTGGAAACAGTCAAAAACATGCATGCAAACAAACATGGAAAAACTTAAATCACATCGTATAGTGTTGTAGAATGAATTACACCCAGACATTAGATGGACTTGTCCTCATATTAAATCTTATCCGTCTCCTCCATCAGATTCCTGTCAGCTCACACTGGACCCCAACACAGTGAATAAATGCCTCCATCTGTCTGAGAGGAAAAGAGAGGTGACCCGTGTGAAAGAGATCCAGTCATATCCTGTTCATCCACAGAGATTTGAGGGGAGAGCCCAAGTGCTGTGCAGAGAGGGTGTGTCTGGATGCTGTTACTGGGAGGCTGAGTGGAGTGGGATTGATACAGTGTCAATAGCAGTGTCATATAAACAGATCAGCAGGAAAGGAAATGATAAAGACTGTATACTGGGAGGTAATGACAAGTCCTGGAGACTGACCTGCTCTCCCTCCAGGTACACTTTCGGGCACAATGACAAGGGCACTGAAATCCCTGTTCCACCCTCCTCCAGAATCGGAGTGTACCTGGATCACAGGGCAGGAACTCTGTCCTTCTACAGTGTCTCTGACACCATGACCCTCCTGCACAGAGTCCAGACCACATTCACTCAGCCCCTCTATCCTGGGTTTGGGTTTTCTCCTGGAACCTCTGTAAAACTGTGTGATCTGGCATGAGGGGGAGAAATTCATATTCAGCAGTCATCAAATCAAAAAGGGAAACTCATACCAATACCATGAAAATTATGTAACAGAAATGTAATTTTATCATTCAAATTCATGAAATAAAAAAAATGTAAGGTCTTATATTCTTTCAGAAACATTCATTCTTTATCACAATGTTAAAAAAAGAAGCAGACATTCTTAGGAGTTTTCATAACCTGAATTTGTAACATGAAGAATTGATTAATTCCATTCATTTCGCCTCTTTTTTGTTTGAATTTCTTTGTTATTAGTTAGAATAGCACTGACTGGAGTTTTGCTTTATTTCTGTGATGTTTGCTGTGGAATGATGAATTTTTAGGTTCAGAACATAACATTGCATTGAACTGAAAACTGTTTTTTAATCCGCTTCAACATAACTATTTCCTTTGTAAAACCCCACGCTAACCCAACGACGGAATTTAGCGAGGGCTGAAGGTGTTGCTGAAAGAATATTAATAGGGTTAAAAATTAGTGGCCCCTATGCGGAGAGTCTAGATCAGCCAATAAATAAACCATGATACAAAGACAGGAGTACCACTCTGCCTTCCGCTCTTTACTGGTCCGGGCTGACCAAGAATCTCCACAATAGGGCCAATATATTCACCTTCATTTATCTGACTCCATTTTATAATAATAACTTAGATTAGTTATCCACATTAGGTAGATTTCTTATTGATAATTTTGACTTGATAGGAATCCTGTACTGAGATTTACTCTCCGAACAGTCCTCTGCTGGTACCGCCGCATGTCACATCGCGCGTTATGTGCACGTCTCACAAACTGACTAGCTATCTGTAGTCATCACAGAGGTGGAAGGAATAGCTACTCTTGGGTATATCTGTTTACAGCCTAGGGACCCAAGCAGACCAACCTAGCTACGGCTGTGCTCGACATGAATGAACTTTCACGCGGAGGTGAGGGATTTACCATCATAGGTCTACGGGTGCTATACGCCATGATACATTAAGCGTAAATATTCATCCTCCCTAGACCAGTTTGAGGGGGTAAACCAAGCATTCCCTGTATAACTTTGAGTGTCAGTAAGCAAAACCACACAGATCAAGTTTTAACAATTTATTTTACCAGGCAGGTTACATACACGTAATTACATACTAGTTTGAAATCAAAAAACATCACAACGGAAACCAAATTACGGAGTCTTAAAAGTCATACCTGGTAATAAAAGCAACATACGGGAGTCTGGCTACAGGCACCCTGTACGTAGAAATTACGTGCACGGAGTGCACGGGAGGCTGATTGCATTCTCCCAGATTGCTTAGTTTGCTGTCCTTAAATACAAAATTTGGCCTTTGATGTTAACCCTAGAAATGGGTCACCCATCTGTAATTTGGAGCCACGCCTCCCCCGGAAGCGCAGGGGGGTTGAGGCACATGGCTTTCACTGGGACAGAGCTCCACACAGCTTCTCCTGGTTCCTGGTTGGTTATGATGTCCAGGGTTTGCTGTTGCTGAAATAAAACCATTGCACCAGTCGCACTGAAACAATCAGAATAATACCAAACATGAATATTATCTAAACTGACTTTGTCATGAAACATCCAATGCTGTACACATCATTTAGTGACTGAGTAAAGAGGGAGAGAGCAATAAAGGGGGGTTCAGGAGAAGGTCAGGGCCTAACAGGCCGTGCCCTCTGAAACCTTCCCGTGCTGTAAAGGATGTTGCCCCGTCGTAAAGAGTTTTACGGCGGGAGGCCTGAGTCTTCCCCCACAGGCTCCTGCCCGTATGGGTGCGGTGATAGTGGGGGTTAATGGTGCATGCTCCTTAAATTATTTTACAGCCACATTTTGCCACAATACCAGAGGAAGCCAGCAAGCTGACCAGCCCTGAGTGATAATGCCAGATTTCCGCCTTACACCTTTTTGATTAGGATTGTACTAAAATGTGATTGACTCTTTTTAACTCAAACTGTGCAGTTATGCATTACATTCATTTACGAAATAAAAATCTTACAATCAGTGGCATGCTCTACGATGGATGGTTATGTTCTCAGACATGTGAAGATAAAATGATTGATAATCACTGAAATATAAAGGCTACATGAGCAACACACACACCATGCACTCAGTTGTTTTTGACTTCAGTCCTTTACATATTCCTGCAAGCACACCTTTTGAGATATCGGTGGTGTGCTGGTGTATTTTAGATGTTGTTGCTTGGTTGTCCAGAAAACCTCCAGTCCTAGAGGGCGGGTGTGTATGCAGGATTAACTGCAGTCCTGGAGGGCAGATGTGTTCCATGTTGTTGTTATGTTGTTGCAGGTGGATACACATCCTTACTCCTGCTCTTACCACTGTGTAAAATCAATCATCAGTCATTTGATCACCAGCTCAAACATGCGTGTCAAAAAAGGTTGAAAATCCCTGCGACAAAAGATGGTGATGCAATATTACATTCAACGATAATGTGGTAAAATCCTCTTCCAATAATTGGTGTCAATCGATTTATGTATCCTAAAACATTCATGATCTAAACATGGAATGTTGTTAGAAGTACTCTGTTTCCATAAAACTATGCTTTAGGAGTAATGCTACAGTTACTTGTCATTTTTAGTAGTTGGATACATTGGTAGTTAGATGCATTGTAATGAATGAAAAGACAGTATTTTCAAATGTAAAGTGTGTATTTCATTTTGAAAAGCTAATACTTTGAATGTTAAGTTGTGTCATTGTGAACAAGTGATTTGGTTCAGTGATCAAATCATTTTTGGTTTATGTATATTGTATCCATGCAATTGAAAAAAGCGTTTAGAGTTTTGAAGAATGTTCTGTTTCGTATTACATTATATTATGTTCTGTTCTGTATTTTACACAGTTCTCATTTCCTCAACAAAGTCCACAATGATAAAGCAGGAAATTAAGGCAAGTCAGCTCTCTCTGACAGCTCTGTTCACACCCCTCAGCCCCCTATTTTCTCCCTGAATGGGAGTCAACATGTTTGGAGCCGCGACTTCACACAGTTCCTTTATCTATAAGCCCTTCTACACACTGACCTGCAGGTGGCATTATATTACTGCATGTCATTCAAGATCTCATAAATATTTAAACTATGCTTTCAATCACTTTCATCATTATTTTATCGTGAAAAAACTTTACTTGCATGTATTTAGTGCCTATTTTTTGTTTTTATTTTAAAACATGATGCCATTATTTTACTATTGTGAACACGATATACAATGATGTGAGAAATCAATCTATCCACAGAAGCAGCTGGGGGCGACACAGAGTCAATTCCAGCAGAGACTCCAGGAGAGAGAGAAGGAGCTGCAGGATCTCAGACAGGCTGTGCAGTCACTCAAGGTGGGTACTGACCAGAGAAGACAACAGCTGGCTGCTGGAAGAGCCATTTCAGGGCTCAGTCAGGGCTCTCCTCCAGTCAGCCAGTGAGGAGCCCAGTGTTGGGCCACTTTCCAGCCCTGTGGGACTCAATCCCACTGAGCCTGTAATGTTTCTGTATTTGTTCTATAACTCCGCCTCCCTATGCTATCCCTGATTACTCGTTTAGTTTCGGCGAAGTGTTCGCACCTGTCTCTAACTATCACTACGTCTTCTAACTATGCAAATGTCTACTCCCTAATCCGGAGCCGTATGTTTTGCATGTTTTGTTTCGTGCATCCAGTCCGCGTTTTCGTCTCCCTCCCGTTATTATGTTATTACCCTATTGTGTTTCCCCACCTGTTGTCCATTTGTTTAGCCCACCTTTTCCTCTGCCCCGCCTAGATTGTCACCTTCCCTCTTGTATTTAAACCTCAGTCTCAGTATGCTTTGTTGTCAGAACGTTGATCTTGATAAGTGCCGATTGTTTGTAAGCCTTGTTATAGAGATTCTTGAAAGACACCCCTTTGCCTTGACTTCGACTTTGCTTTTGCCCTGCTGTACCTTCGCCCTGTGATTTTCTGGATTTTGACCTCTCGCTTGTTTTTTCGACTATTCTTTTGCTTTTCGTTTTTGGCTGTGTTTTGGATCTCTTGGCTTGTGACTACTGACATTAAAACTACTCTTTTGGATTATCCTGTGGTCTGCGTCTGGGTTCCCTGGACCGTACATAACAGAGCCACACTGTAGGAAACAGGCTGTCTGGGGACCCACTAAGAGCAGAGTGAAAGGCCTAATTAAAATGTACAGCCCTCCTCTCTCTGTGTCTCCTAACAGCGCTCTGCACAGACAGCAGTGGAGGACAGCGAAAGGATCTTTACTGAGATGATCTACTCCATTGAGAGAAGGTGCTCTGAGGTGAAAGAGCTGATCAGAGATCAGGAGAAGGCTGAAGTGAGTCGGGCTGAAGGACTCCTGGAGCGACTGGAGCAGGAGATTGCTGAGCTGAGGAGGAGAGACGCTGAGCTGGAGCAGCTTTCACACACAGAGGATCACATCCATTTCCTCCAGGTCTGCACTGTGTACCCTGTGCACACATGGTGATGTGTGTTCCTACTTTACAAAGATCTGTTCCAGGTATTGACAGAGGAATCTGTATGAACTCTGTTCTCTATCTTTCTGTATGTCTGTCTGTATGTCTATTCCACAGAGCTGTCAGTCTCTCTGTGTCTCCCCTGAACTTGGAGACTTACCCAGCATCACTGTCAGTCCACACGTCTCTTTTGAGGCTGTGAGGAAATCTGTCTCTGGACTGAAAGATCGACTTGAGGACGTCTGCAAGGTGGAACTGGCCAACATTTCTGAATCAGGTTGTTAAACATTTAAGGAGAAAAATCTTTTTTTCCAGTTTGTATTCCACACAAAAGCCATTTTGATTTATGCTGTTAGCACTCGGTAATATTTGAAATCCATCTCAGTCTAAAAATTATCCTCCATCCTCTTCATCATTCTTCATTTCTGTGCTTTTCTCCCACTCTGTCTATGCAGTGAAAGTAGCCCATACTGTAGAGCCCAGGACCAGAGAGGTTTTCTTACAGTGTGAGTGCTCACTCTCAGCTGAGACACACACTCACACACACAAACACATACACACACTCACTCACTCACTCACTCACTCACACACATACTCCCACACACACACACACACACTCACACACAGACGCACACACACACACACACACACACACACACACACACTCACACAAGCACATATGAATACACACGCACACAAGCTCACTCTTAGCTGAGACCCACACACACACACACACACGTGCACACGCATACTCACATACACACACACACACACATGCTCATGTAAGCACACACACACACACACACACACAGACACACATGTACACGCACACATTCTCTTTAGAAAGAAAGATTGTATTTTCATATTACTCTAAAATATAAATACAAAAATAGAAAATTACCAAAATATTGTTAAGGTCTCCTACTTAATGATTTTGTGTCTGTTTCCGTGGAAACAGTCAAAAACATGCATGCAAACAAACATATGGAAAAATTTAAATCACATCGTATAGTGTTGTTGAATGAATTACACCCAGACATTAGATGGACTTGTCCTCATATTAAATCTTATCCGTCTCCTCCATCAGATTCCTGTCAACTCACACTGGACCCCAACGCAGCGAATAAATGCCTCCATCTGTCTGAGGGGAACAGAGAGGTGACCCGTGTGAAAGAGATCCAGTTATATCCTGATCATCCAGAGAGATTTGAGAGGAGAATCCAAGTGCTGTGCAGAGAGGGTGTGTCTGGATGCTGTTATTGGGCGGCTGAGTGGAGTGGGAGTGGTCAGGTTGGTAGAGCAGTGTCATATAAATAGATCAGCAGGAAAGGAAAGGGTGTGGACTGTGCACTGGGATTTAATGACAAGTCCTGGAGACTGACCTGCTCTCCCTCCAGGTACACTTTCTGGCTCAATAACAAGGTCATTAAAATCCCTGCTCCCTCCTCCTCCAGAATCGGAGTGTACCTGGATCACAGGGCAGGAACTCTGTCCTTCTACAGTGTCTCTGACACCATGACCCTCCTGCACAGAGTCCAGACCACATTCACTCAGCACCTCTATCCTAGGTTTTGGTTTTCTCATGCATCCTCTGTAAAACTGTGCAATCTGGCATGAAGGGGAAAAATTCTCAATCAGTAGTCATCAATCAAAAAGGGAAATTCATACCAATACCATAAAAATAATGTAACAGAAATGTAATTTTATCATTCAAATTCATGAACTAAATAAAATGTAAGATCTTATATTCTTTCAGAAACATTAATTCTTTATCACAATGTAAAAAACAGAAGCAGACATTCTTAGGAGTTTTCATGACGTGAATTTGTAACATGAAGAATTGATTAATTCCATTAATTTTGTCTCTTTTTTCTGTGAATTTCTTTGATAGTAGTTAGAATAGCACTGACTGGAGTTTTGCTTTATTTCTTTGATGTTTGCTGTGGAATGATGAATTGTTGGGTACACAACATAACATTGCATTGAATTGAAAACTGTTTTTTAATCCGCTTCAACATAATCATTTCTTTTTTGATCAGGATTGTACTAAAATGTGATTGACTCTATTTAACTCAAACTGTGCAGTTGTGCATTACATTCATTTATGAAATAAAAATCTTACAATCAGTGGCATGCTCTACGATGGATGGTTATGTTCTCAGAAATGTAAAGATAAAATGATTGATAATCACTGAAATATAAAGGCTACACACACACAATGTGGGAGTGTGCCTTCTACTAAAAGCACATACTCCACCAACTCAGTTGTTTTTGACTTCAGTCCTTTACATATTCCTGCAAGCACACCTTTTGAGATATTGGTGGTGTGCTGGTGTGTTTTAGATGTTGTTTCTTGGTTGTACAGAAAACCTCCAGTCCTAGAGGGCGGGTGTGTATGCAGGATTAACTCCAGTCCTGGAGGGCCGGTGTGTTACATGTTATGTTGTTGCAGGTGGATACACATCCTTACTCTTGCTCTTACCACTATGTAAAATCAACCATCAGTCATATTACCACCAGCTCAAACGTGCATGTCAAAAAAGGTTGAAAATCCCTGCGACAAAAGATGGCGATGCAATATTACATTCAATGATAATGTGGTAAAATTGATCCAGTTCCAACAATTGGTGTCAATTGATTAATTCATCCTAAAACATGATCATTTTTTTATCTTTTTTTCATTTGAGATCGTTATCATACAAAAAATACAGAGTAAGAATGCACAGGTCCAATACAAAGTACAAATGCGGGTTCCAAAATTTTTGTATTTTTCCCCTTCAGAGTGCTGAAGTTGAACATTAAATGATGGTGTTTTAGCTGTTAGGACTGCTGGATTCAGGAATATAACACATTTTACATAGTTCTCATTTCCTCCACAAAGTCCATAATGATAAACTGGAAATTAAGGCAAGTCAGCTCTCTGACAGCTCTGTTCACACCCCACAGCCCCCTATTTTCTCCCTGAATCAACATGTTTCACACAGTTCCTTTATCTATAAGCGCTTCTACACACTGACCTGCAGGTGGCATTATATTACTGTGTATCGTTCAATTATTAGAATAATTATTGAAACTATGGTTTCTATCACTTTCATAATAATTTTACAGTGATAGACTTCTGCTAACTCACTTACATATCAAACAATTTACTGCTGCTATTATTTAACAATTGTGAGCACAATGTAGGATTAACTGCAGGTCTGGAGGGCCGGTGTGTATGAAGGATTTTTTCACCGAGTAACACGACCAGTTAACCAGGCTCAACTTGCTCAACAGCTAATTCGCCCTCTGCGCTTATGAATTCACTCGTGAATTAGACCACAATAAAATGCTACAAAACAAAAACATTAATCAGCTGCTGTTTATATCATGAAAGGTGGCAATGAATGGCAGGCAGCTGGCGAGCCCTGCACTGGGCAAACGCAAGCATGAGTGTGTCCTGTTCTGCCCAGTCCACACTGGGGTAATTGGTGTCTCCTCACCATAGTGCGGCCCTGTTCCCCTGACCGGAGGATACAGAACCATGGCGACCATAGCGGTTCCAGACGGCAGGAAAGAGGAGCATTCCCTGCCTGGGGTTTGTTTCTGTTTAGTTTTTCGTTTTGGGACATGGACCAATGTGCCACCCTTATATTTCTGTTTGTGTGTGAGTATGTGGACTCCTCCCTCCCCGGTGCGTCAATCTCCCTGGGGTGCAGTGTGTGGTGGGGGGTTGGGGTGCAGTGTGTGGTAGTGGCTTGAGGTGCAGTGTGTGGTAGTGGCTTGAGGTGCAGTGTGTGGTAGTGGGTTGAGGTGCAGTGTGTGGTTGTGGGTTGAGGTGCAGTGTGTGGTGGTGGGTTGGGGTGCAGTGTGTGGTAGTGGCTTGAGGTGCAGTGTGTGGTAGTGGCTTGAGGTGCAGTGTGTGGTAGTGGGTTGAGGTACAATGTGTGGTAGTGGGTTGAGGTGCAGTGTGTGGTGTTGGGTTGAGGTGCAGTGTGTGGTAGTGGGTTGAGGTGCAGTGTGGGGTGTTGGGTTGAGGTGCAGTGTGTGTAATGGGTTGAGGTGCAGTGTGTGGTGGTGGGTTGAGGCGCAGTGTGTGGTAGTGTGTGCATGTATGAACTGTTTTTATTAAAAATTGTCATAAAGACTCAGCTTACTTTATCCCTGTGTCCTGGCTGTTTGTGGTGGCTTGATTCCGGTACCTGAGGAGGGGGTGTGGGAGAAAAATATAATGTAGTACAATGTAACCGAGGATATATGTATCCAGATATGTACAATGCATATAGTTAGAAAACTGCTTAAAAGAATAAATTGTGCTTGTGACAGATAACCAGCAAAAATGTAAGGGAGGGGTGAGTGCTCGGCCACAGCTTCAGGAGATGAGGCAGAACACTCTCCCATCGTTGGGTGCGCTCAGGTGCTTGTTATGATAGAAAAGAATGAGGAGGAAGCGCACCCAAGGTCGGTTCCTCCTTAACCAGCTTAAGGAGGAAAGACGGAGGATAAATGTAAGCTTTGTAGTTACTGTAGCAGTGTGTTAATTGCAAAACAAATGTTTTATGACTTAAGGAGCAGATGTGGGCCCAGGAGTACAACGCGTGATGGAAAGGTACTGAAACACTGTATGAAGATGATTGGCTTTCACCGTAATGTATTCATGTGATAACTTAGGATATGTCATGGTATAAGAATAAACACCCTGTCTGCTAAAATCTCGAGTGTATTCTCACATTGGTGTGATGCATTCTCTGTGCTTTGTTATAGGGTTAATAAAGTTCGTATTATTGAAACTCTCCTTGCTGTGAAAGAACTGGGTCGTCTCTCCTGGGAATTTCCCCTACAACCTTGATAGCTGTGGAGTCTTTCTGGAATTCCATAACGGATGATGAATTGGTCCCATAGGCATTTGGCAACGGTCGGGGCCTTTTGGTTTGTGGGAATTTCGTAAAGTCTGTGATGACCAAGATGTCTTTGGTGTTGCTGGAGTCTGGCTCCAAGGTGAGGAAGTCCATGCACACAAGCTCAAGAGGTTGTGTGGCTCGGATGTTCACAAGTGGTGCAGCTTTCTCTGGTGGGACATTACGTAGTATACAGCGGTTGCAGGTTTTGATTTTAGCCTCCACCTCAGCTGACATTTTGGGCCAATAGAATCGCTTCCAAACAAGGTCAAGTGTTCGCTCCACACCCATGTGGCCCATGTCTTCATGAAGACTCTTCAAGACTAAGGGTCTCAGGTCTTCAGGCAGCACAAGCTGGGAGTGAGTTTGTGCACCCTCTTGTCGCTTTCGATACAAGACATCATCCAAGACTCTGAGAGATGGTGGAGGTTTTCTCCTGACTACATATGTTTAAGTACTTCACAAATGCAGGTATCAGCTCTTTGCTTGTTTCTCATTTCAGCTGGCGTGAGTAGGGGAATGACAGGTAAGCCACCGAGCTGATCCTCCTCTTCAAAGCTTTCGGGAATAGCCTTTGGATGGTGGGCAAGTGACACAACCAAGGTGGCGCTGGGCGATGTTTCCCCGGAATGATTATTGATCAGTTCATGTAATAAGTGCTTCTCACAGATGGCTTTGATGGTGCTTTCGTTCAGATCTGCATGTTCAGATTCCAACAAGTGTCTTTGTGTTAACTGTTGTATCCTCTCCAACTCTTTCTGTGATGATATGTCATCAGGTAATCTGCTGTGTGAACGTCTGGACAGCCCATCTGCGTACTGATTTTGTTTCTCAGCCCTGTATTGTAGCTGGAAGTCGAACGTTGACAGATCAGCTAAGCATCTGTAGCTTGCTGCATCAAGCTCAGCAGAGGTAAGGATGTATGTTAATGGGTTGCTATCAGTGACAGCAAGAAATGGGCTTCAATAGAGGTAATCCTGGAATTTTTCATTTACCGCCCATCTAAGGGCAAGGAACTCCAATTTGTGGGCAGGATATCTGGTTTCACATTTTGACAGACCACGGCTTGCATAAGCGACAACTCGCTTCTGTCCTTGTTGCTCTTGGTAGAGGGCAGCACCGAGACCTGAAGTACTTGCATCTGTATGTAAGATATATGGCAGTTTGGCGTCGACAAACCCAAGGATAGGGGCAGTTGTCAGTTTTTCAATTATGGTGTCAAAAGCTGTCTGGCAAGCCGGGGTCCATCTGTCACCGAAGGGATCTTTTGGATTGTGATATTTCTCAATGCTCGCTGTGGCATTAGTGCGTTTTCTCAGCGGTGGATATCCAGCAGTTGAGTGGCTTCACAATCTTTGAAAAATCTTTGACGAATCTACGGTAATAACTGCAGAATCCCAAGAAGGCTCTTAGCACTCGCATCAACCTTTCCTCATGCTCTTGCAGTGTTGAGGAGAAGACAATGAGGTCATCCAAGAAAACAAGGGCCTGCTTCAAGGTCAGCTCTCCTACACAGCACTCCATGAGCCTCTGGAATGTGCTAGGGGCATTTGTTAGCCCTTGAGGCATCCTGTTGAACTCAAAGAATCCTAATGGGCAGACCAATGCAGTTTTATGCTTGACCTTTTCCTCCATTTCAGTCTGGTAGAAACCAGATTTGAGATCTAGCACTGAGAACCATTTGGATCCAGTCAACGCCGAAAAGGATTCTTCCAGATTGGGTAAGGCATACGAATCCTTCAACGTTTGAAGGTTCAATTTCCTGTAATCTATGCAGAGTCTGACATCACCATTCTTCTTCCTGACGACTACAATCGGCGAGGAGAAAGGTGATTCAGATTCACGGATGACTTCTGCATCAAGAAGTTGCTGGATATGATTACGCACAGCTTCTATGTCCTGAGGGTGTATAGGTCTTGCCCTGTGTTTGAATGGTGTCTCGTCACTGAGGTTTATGTGGTGTTTTATTTTATCAGTGCGACCAAAGTCAACATCATGCTGTGCAAACACTTCTGGCATGGAGATCAATTTTTCCGTTATCCTCTCTTTCCACTCACTGGGTACTGGAGAGTTCCCAAAGTCAAACATGAGTTTCGATTTGTAGTCAGGTTTTGTTGAGGGGTCTGAGCCAAGAGATCTGAGGGACTGAACACTCTTGATGGCATGTATCTCTGCTATCACAGCTTTCTGGGACAGAGTGATATCATGGCCTGACTCGTTCTTAAGAATGACTGGAATGCGGAGAGGTAGCTTAGGTAGCAGATTTGCTTGGCCATCTGTGACCAGTATGCCACCTGGTAAGGAAGCTGACTTTGGTGACTCTACCGTCACCCACTTCCCAGTGTTTGTAGTTCTGCAGCTCACTGATCCTTCAAGGACTTTGATTTGACCAGCAGCAATAGTCTCAGAGTCTCTGCTGTGCAGTTTCACTTCTCCCATACCCCCATGTCTGACTCCAAGGGTTTTTAAGACAACTTTGTAGCCGTAAGGCAGTAACTGGTAGTTCTGAGGTGCAACGTCTACATACTGCTCATAAAGAACATCCAAAGCGTTGGTGCCTATCAACACTGATGACAGAGAGGAGCGCATATCAGGCACGATCAGGGCTTGTGTGGGCACCTCAATGTCTACCCCGAATGTGCTCTTAGAGAACTTGATGGTAGCTTCAACATAGCCAAGGTAAGGGACATCCTGACCATTAGCTCCCTCCACTTCAAGTAGGTTGTTCAATGAGTAGATAGGTAGATGAGACAGGTTCTCTTGGTAGAAGGAATTGGGGATTGTTGTGACTTGAGAGCCTGTATCTAATAAGCAGCTGCAACCTTTGTCACCTCTGGTCACTTGTGCAGTGCACCTAGCTCCAACTAGTCCTTTTGGCAGGGTTACTGACTGATCTTTGGTGTGAGAGGCTGAAAACATATGGGAGGTGTGCCACTTCTGTTTGGGACATTTTGTCTGTGTTCCAGTCCCTGCTTGCCCCTCAGCAGGAACTGACTCTAGTTTAAATAGTCAGGCTTTGAGGTGCCGTTTTCAGTATCCCATGCTTGCTGCTTTTCTCTTAGCAGCTTCCTTTTTGAAGCTACCAGAGAGGGGTTTGGTTCACTGTCACACTGGGGTTTGATATGTCCATCCTCTCCACATCTGAAGCAATACCAGGGTTTTGGTCTATTGCTTGTGTTGCTCTTTACATCTCGGCCACGAGACTGCAGCTTTTGTGATGTGTCAGCTGAAGACTCGCTGACTTGGGAGCTTCTAGTTTGGCAGCTGGTTTGGTTAGACTCTTTCTGTGTGATTCATGTGAGCTGGGATTGTAAATCAGCTATTTGTCTTTTTAGATTTTGGATTTCAGATTTGGAATCAGGAGTCGATTGTGATGGGGTGCATTCTTCACACTGCACGCAAATGCCTTGATAATGGGATGACACTTTCGGCTTTGAGGCATGGAGATACTGCTTCATGCGGGATGCTTCGGAGGTCTGCTTGTCTTCTGCTGTGCGGAGTAACAGGAGAAATTCTGCAAAGGTAGGTGGGTTCTGTTTTCTTTGTTCTAGCAGCAGTTCAGATATTAAGGTGTTGTCCCAGCAACAAACTGTCTTAAAAGTTGCCGGCAAAGGTCGCTTGTAGCCACGCCTGCCCTCCTGAAGGTGGTGTTCAGCATCACTTGCAGCCGTTGAAGGTAAGCTGAGGGTTTCTCACCATTATCCTGCATTGTGTTAAGGTATTTTGCAAAGAGGTCATCTCCAACTTCGACAGTACTAAAAGCGGAATCCAGGATCTCCAAATACACATTTAGAGGGGATTCAGGTGTCAGGTGCTTCACCATGTCAATAGCGGGAGACGAAAGGCTTTCAAGGAGTTTCCGTGACTTGTGTAGATCTGACTGTTTTGTGTCTTTAAGAAGAAGTTCCACATTAGAACGCCATGTCTCATAATCCACTTCATTGTTGGGTCAGGGGCAATGCCCAGAGAAGGGTCTGAGTCTAAGGGATGCATATACATGCATAGCAGAGTCTTCATTTCTTACTATGTGCTCGACTATTACTTTCTGTACTTCAGGTGGATTGACATCGAAAAGTTTTAGAGCAGGCTGTGTCTTCTCTTTGCAGGGTGCTGGTGGTGGAGACCAGTTACACTCTGGCTGAACATGTTGCTCTGGTATATCAGGTGAGTTCACTCCCACGTGTTTGTTTGGGGTTTCAGAGTTATCCAGGTCGACAGCTTCACTGACGGCGGAGAGTTCTCCTTTGAGGACAGTTGCAAGGTCCTCACCAGTCTGTTTTGCTATCTCCCTTACCTCGAAGAGGTAAGTCTGTGTAGCCGTTTTGCTAGCTACAGGTACGTAGGCACTGGCTAAGGCCCTAATGTGGTAACCGGTGTCAGTTTGAGTCTGAGTGTAAAGCTTGTATGGCAACAAAGGTGAGAGTGCCTGTACAGCTGTACCATATTCATACTCTACGATCATTTCTCTGTCTGGCTCAGAGGTGTCTCCTGGGATTGTTCTTTGAATGGCGCCGTATCGCTTAAGGAAGTCATATAGTTCCTCATCAGCTTCAGCGCCAATTATACCACTAACTATAACTGAGTTAGGGATTTTTACACTGCTCGTCTGAACTACTTCCATCTCTAGACACCATTCAAGGTCTCTGGTCTATATTGATCTGAACCACTCCTGGCTGGCTCGCCAAATTTATGCAGCACTTGTGACACTGTACAGACAGCTATAAGCCACTGGACCAGTTCTAGGCTCGAAGGAGTAGTTGAGTCAATAAAATAGTAGACCAGGGACTAGAGATTTGGAATGAACAAGCCGGCAGTTTACTAAACAACAGAACTGATAATACAATACACATATACAAAATATTCACAATAAGGCAGGTAAGTGACCCTTTCACCCTCCTTGTTTATCCCTTTCCTTACTTAGAATAGGTTATTTTAGGTTTTGTTCTCAAATTAGTTTTTATCAACTAGATAGTTTCTTAAGACCAGTCTATATTAATAGCCTACATTTAACAGGTTAAACCCATTTATTTTAGCTTTTTTCCCTTTCTGAGTTAACTCTTTTCTTGGTTTCAGGTGAACAGGTAAGTATCCTTTAAATACCCCTTTTTAGGTTAATTGACCATTTAAAGTATTATCTTCACAGGAGAAATACAATCAAAATCCACCATTCAACTCAAATGTCAATATAGTACAACATTGCTAATTTAACTCTCCAATGTAAATGCAATGTCACACTCAAGAACAATAATCCTTTTAGTTCAAGTTCAGTTCAGTATCTCAGTTCCATTTGTCCCACTCTGAGAATGAGAAAAATCCACAATTCTACTGCAACAGTGATTAGCAGTAGCCTATTTTGGTAGGTCAAACCGTATGCAGGTGATCCGGTCACTGAGATATCTTTTCAATCCTTGTAGGTAAGAATTCCTTGGGTGAGGCTCGCCATCTGGTGTCCTGTGCGTGCGTGTCTTCCACGGCCACACACTGAACGAATAATCTTAGAATCTAACTCCACGTTAAAGTTCAACTTCCTGGGAAACTCTCCCGGGGGGGAAAACTAGTAGTCTGTTTCAACGATCACCAACTTCGATTTTGTTGGGATAGACCCTCAATTTACATTACATTACATTAATGGCATTTGGCAGACACTCTTATCCAGAGCGACGTACAACAAAGTGCATACACATAACCAGGGATAAGTGCGCTGAAAGACCCTAGAGGGAAGTACAATTTCAACTGCTACCTGTACAACAACGATAAGGACCAGGGCCTATTTGAAATTTTTTATTTTTTTTTAACTAACAAATAAACAAACAAACAACAAAGCAAAACTGACCAAACTTAACGAGCCAAACACTGCTTACCTAGCCAACTAAAAATACCGATACACAAAGCAAGTCACAGAGACAACAATTAAGGTTCACAGGGAGGTAAGGAGGGATGGGGAGAGGTGCTGCTTGAAGAGGTGTGTCTTCAGCTTGCGCTTGAAGGTGGGGAGAGATTCTACAGTTCTGACCTCAACGGGGAGTTCGTTCCACCACCGTGGAGCCAGAACAGACAGTAGTCCTGAGCGTGAGGTGGAGGTTCGGAGAGGGGGAGGTGCCAAGCGGCCTGTGGAGGCTGAACGAAGAGGTCTGGCAGGGGTGTAGGGTCTGATGATTTTTTTGTAGATAAGCTGGGGAAGACCCTTTAACTGCTTGGAAGGCTAGCACCAATGTTTTGAATTTGATGCGAGCCATGACAGGCAGCCAGTGGGGAAGTAAGCAGGGGGGTGACGTGAGTATTTGGGAAGGTTGAAGACCAGACAAACTGCTGCATTCTGGATGAGTTGGAGGGGTCTGATGGCGGACGCTGGGAGGCCAGCCAAGAGGGAATTGCAGTAGTCCAGGCGGGACAGAACCATCGCTTGGACCAGGAGCTGGGTCGAGTAGGGGGTGAGAAAGGGGCGGATTCTCTGTATGTAAGAACCTGCAAGACCGGGTCACCGCCGCAATGTTCTCGGAAAGGGACAGTCTGCTGTCCATCACCACGCCGAGGTTCCGTGCACTGGGTGATGGCGTGAGTGTGGTATCCCCGAGGGAAATGGAGAGATCCAGATGGGGAGAGGTTTTAGCAGGGATGAATATCATTTCAGTCTTGCCTGGGTTGAGCTTTAGATGGTGGTTGTCCATCCAGCTCTGGATGTCCCTCAGGCAAGCAGAGATACGGGCTGCGTATCAGACGGTGGGAATGAGACGAAGAGTTGGGTATCGTCCGCGTAGCAGTGGTAGGATAGCCCATGCGCAGTGATCACAGGGCCAAGGGAGCGAGTGGAAAGAGAAAAAAGAAGCGGGCCTAGGACTGAGCCCTGGGGAACTCCTGTGGCGAGGGGCCGAGGTGTCGATACCGAACCAGCCCAGGCAACCTGGAAGGAGCGACCAGAGAGGTAGGACTCAATCCAGTCCAGGGCTGTGCCACAGATGCCCGTTGCTGACAGGGCAGACAGGAGGATGGAGTGATCCACACTGTCGAAGGCAGCAGAGAGATCTAGGAGAATGAGGACAGAGGAGAGGGAGGCTGCTCGTGAGGCATGGAGTGACTCACTGACGGAGAGGAGCGCAGTCTCTGTCGAGTGGCCCGATCTGAAGCCAGACTGATGGGGGTCTAGCAGGTTGTTGTTAGAAAAGAAAGAAGAAAGTTGAGTAGAAGCGGCTCGTTCTATAGTTTTAGAAAGGAAAGGTAAATCTCTAGTAAAGTGAGTAAATCTCTACTCTGCTCTTGCTCTTCAGCCTGGCCTCCATCCTGCTCCACACCTGCTGCAGCTATGAGCAGAACGAGGAAGTTACTCCCACTCTCTCTGTTACGCAATTTATGAGAAACAAAACAAAAGTGTCAGTCAGTGTGAGCGTCAGTCAGTGTGAGCAGTGAAATGGCTGAAGGTGGAATTTTACTGGATCATGAACAGTTCAGCTGTGTGATCTGTCTGGATTTGCTTAAAGATCCAGTGACTATTCCCTGTGGACACAGTTACTGTCGGGGCTGTGTTAAGGGCTGCTGGAATCAAGATGATCATACTGGTGTCTACAGCTGTCCCCAGTGCAGAACGACCTTCACTCCGAGGCCTGTTCTGAGCAGAAACACTATGCTGGCTGAAGTTGTTGAGAAACTGAAGAAGACAGGTCTCCAAGCTGCTCCTTCTGCTCTCTGTTACGCTGGACCTGGAGACGTGGTGTGTGATGTCTGCACTGGGAGAAAGTGCAAAGCCGTCAAGTCCTGTCTGCTTTGTTTAGCATCTTACTGTGAAACTCACCTCAAACTTCACAATGAGCTCAACTCAGGAAAAACACATAATATCATCAATGCTACTGGACATCTGCAGGACAATATTTGCCCTCAACATAAAAAACTGTTGGAGATTTACTGTCGTACCGATCAGCAGTGCATCTGTCTGCTGTGTGTGATCGATGAACACAGAGGCCATGATAGTGTCTCAGCTGCAGTAGAAAGGACTGAGAAACAGGTAAGAACTGGATCTCTTATGGCAGCTCTGATACTTGAATAATGGGAGAGGAACTGAGTAACAGTGGGATTGTTGTCTTTTGAAAAGTTACTGAAGTAACATTTATATTATGTAACAAAAACCAAGTGCACTGTATTATCTGCAATTTCTGTTTCATAAGATTTATTTGGTAAAATCTAACATACAGCACAGTTACAGTGCAGTCGGCAAGTATCTGGACACTTGTACAATTCATATTTTAATAGTTGTAACTTATTTGAATCTAGTTGTACATTTTGAGAGAGGATGATTGAAAATGGTTGCTCTGCCTAGCAATGAATTAAGTGGTTGAATTGATATTTGATACCTTTGTAAATAATTATCACATTAAATCCACTAAATATATTTTACATTGATAGTGAAATCTTTTAACTGTTCATGCATTTGTGTTCAGTATTCAGAGTGCTGAAGTTGAACATTAAACCAAGGTATTTTGGCTGTTAGAACTGCTGGATTGAGGAATCTCACATATTTCACATAGTTCTCATTTCCTCAACAAAGTCCCCAATGATAAAGTAGGAAATTAAGTCAAGGAAGCTCCCTCTGACAGCTCTGTTCACACCCCTCAGCTCAATCAACATGTTTGGAGCCGCGACTTCACACAGCTGCTTTATCTATAAGCCCTTCTGCACGTTGACCTGCAGGTGGCATTATATTACTGCATATCATTCAAGATCTCATAAATATTTAAACTATGCTTTCAATCACTTTCATTATTATTTTACCGTGAAAAACTTCTTCTACCTTACTTGCATGTCATACAATTTAGTGCCTATTCTTTGTTTTTTGTTTTAAACATGATGCCATTATTTAACAGTTGTGAACGCAATATACAATGATGTGAGAAATCTATCTATCTACAGAAGCAGCTGGGGGCGACACAGAGTGAATTCCAGCAGAGACTCCAGGAGAGAGAGAAGGAGCTGCAGGATCTGAGGCAGGCTGTGCAGTCAATCAAGGTGGGTACTGACCAGAGGAGAAGACAACAGCTGGCTGCTGGAAGAGCCATTTCAGGGCTCAGTCAGGGCTCTCCTCCAGTCAGCCAGTGAGGACCCCAGTGTTGGGCCACTTTCCAGCCCTGTGGGGCTCAATCCCACAGAGCCACACTGTGGGAAACAGGCTGTCTGGGGTCCCACTAAGAGTTGATAGGCCTAATTAAAATGTAAAGCCCTCCTCTCTCTGTGTCTCCTAACAGCGCTCTGCACAGACAGCAGTGGAGGACAGTGAGAGGATCTTTACTGAGATGATCCGCTCCATTGAGAGAAGGTGCTCTGAGGTGAAAGAGCTGATCAGAGATCAGGAGAAGGCTGAAGTGAGTCGGGCTGAAGGACTCCTGGAGCAACTGGAGCAGGAGATTGCTGAGCTGAGGAGGAGAGACGCTGAGCTGGAGCAGCTTTCACACACAGAGGATCACATCCATTTCCTCCAGGTACCATCACTGGCTCTCTGACAGTCTGCACTGTGTACACTGTACATACATGGTGATGTGTGTTCCTACAAAGATCTGTTCCAGGTATCGACAGAGGAATCTGTATGAACTCTGTTCTCTGTCTGGATGTCTGTCTGTCTGTATGTCTATTCCACAGAGTTGTCAGTCTCTCTGTGTCTCCCCTGAACCTGGAGACTTAACCAGCATCACTGTCAGTCCGCATCTCTCTTTTGAGGCTGTGAGGAAATCGGTCTCTGGACTCAAAGATCAACTTGAGGACGTCTGCAAGGTGGAACTGGCCAACATTGCTGAATCAGGTGGTTAAACATTTAAAGAGAAAAATATTTTTTTCCAGTTTGTATACCATACAAAAGTAATTGTCAGTTACGCTGTTAATACTCGGTAATATTTGAAATCCATCTCAGTCTAAACGTTCTCCTCCATCGTCTTCATCATTCTTAATTTCTGTGCTTTTCTCCCACTCTGTCTCTGCAGTGAAAGAAGCCCATACTGTAGAGCCCAGGACCAGAGAGGATTTCTTACAGTGTGAGTGCTCACTCTCAGCTGAGACACACACTCACACACACACACATACACACACATACGCTCATACAAGCACATATGAACACACATTATATTATATTATTGGCATTTGGCAGACGCTCTTATCCAGAGCTACGTACAGTTGATTAGACTAAGCAGGAGACAATCCTCCCCTGGAGCAATGCAGGGTTAAGGGCGGATCTTATTGTGGCTACACCGGGGATAGACCCACCGACCTTGCATGTCCCTGTCATTTACCTTAACCACTACGCTACAGGCCGCCTACACACACACATACTCACAACCACACACACACACATACTCACATCCACACACACACACATACTCACACGTACACACATACACACACACACATGCTCATACAAGCACACACTCACACATACACACATGTACACTCACACATTCTTTTTAGAAAGAAAGATTGTATTTTCATATTACTCTAAAATATGAATACAAAAATAGAAAATTACAAAAATTACACAAATATTGTTGAGGTCTCCTACTCAATCATTTTGTTTCTGTTTCTATGGAAACATTCAGAAATGCACATGCAAACAAATGTATGTAAAAATTTAAATCACGTCGTATAGTGTTGTTGAATGAATTACACCCAGACATTAGATGGACTTGTCCTCATATTAAATCTTAACCGTCTCCTCCATCAGATTCCTGTCAGCTCACATTGGACCCCAACACAGCAAATAAATGCCTCCATCTGTCTGAGGGGAACAGAGAGGTGACCTTTGCGAATGAGATCCAGTCATATCCTTATCATCCAGAGAGATTTGAGGGAAAAGCCCAAGTGTTGTGCAAAGAGGGTGTGTCTGGACGCTGTTACTGGGAGGCTGAGTGGAGTGGGATTGATACAGTGTCAATAGCAGTGTCATATAAACACATCAGCAGGAAAGGAAAGGGTGTGGACTGTGCACTGGGATGTAATCACAAGTCCTGGAGACTGGCCTGCTCTTCCTCCATGTACTCTTTCTGGCACAATAACAAGGACACTGAAATCCCTGTTTCACCCTCCAGAATCGGAGTGTACCTGGATCACAGGGCAGGAACTCTGTCCTTCTACAGTGTCTCTGACACCATGACCCTCCTGCACAGAGTCCAGACCACATTCACTCAGCCCCTCTATCCTGGGTTTTGGTTTTCTCATGGATCCTCTGTTAAACTGTGTGATCTCGCATGAGGGGGAGAAATTCTCAATCAGCAGTCATCAAATCAAAAAGGGAAATTCATACCAATACCATAAAAATAATGTAACAGGAATGTAATTTTATCATTGAAATTCATGAACTAAATAAAATGTAAGATCTTATATTCTTTCAGAAACATTCATTCTTTATCACAATGTTAAAAACAGAAGCATATTTTTCATTACCTGAATTTGTAACATGAAGAATTGATTAATTCCATTAATTTCACCTCTTTTTTGTTTGAATTTCTTTGATATTAGTTAGAATAGCACTGACTGGAGTTTTGCTTAATTTCTGTGATTTCTGCTGTGGAATGATTAACATAACTCAACATAACTATTTCCTTTTTGATCAGGATTGTAGTAAAATGTGACTCTTGACTCTTTTTAACTCAAACTGTGCAGTTGTGCATTACATTCATTTATGAAATAAAAGTCTTACAATCAGTGGCATGCTCTACGATGGATGGTTATGTTCTCAGACATGTGAAGATAAAATGTTTGATAATCCCTGAAATATAAAGGCTACATGAGCAACACACACACAATGCGGGAGTGTGCCTTCTACTAAAAGCACAAGCTCCATGCACTCTGTTGTTTTTGACTTCAGTCCTTTACATATTCCTGCAAGCACACCTTTTGAGATATTGGTGGTGTGCTGGTGTGTTTTAGATGTTGTTGCTTGGTTGTCCAGAAAACCTTCAGTCCTAGAGGGCCGGTGTGTATCCAGGATTAACTCCAGTCCTGGAGGGCGGGTGTGTTCCATGTTGTTGTTATGTTGCAGCAGGTGGATACACATCCTTACTCCTGCTCTTACCACAATGTAAAATCAATCATCAGTCATTTGACCACCAGCTCAAACATGGGTGTCAAAAAAGGTTGAAAATCCCTGCAACAAAAGATGGTGATGCAATATTGCATTCAATGATAATGTTGTAAAATCCTGTTCCAATAATTGGTGTCAATCGATTTATTTATCCTAAAACATTCATGATCTAAACATGAAATGTTGTGACAAGTAATCTGTTTCCATAAAACTATGATTGAGGAGTAATTTTACAGTTACTTATCATATTGAGTAGTTGGATACATTGGAAGTTAGATCATTGTAATGAATGAAAAGACAGTATTTTCAAATGTAAAGTGTGTATTTCATTTTGAAATGCTAATACTTTGAATGTTAAGTTGTGTCATTGTGAACAAGTGATTTGGTTCAGTGATCAAATCATTTTTGGTTTATGTATATTGTGTCCATGCAACTGAAAAAAGTGTAGAGTTTTGAAGAATGTTCTGAAATTAGTGAAATCTTTTAACTGTTCATGTATTTGTGTTCAGTAGTGCTGAAGTTGAACATTAAACGATGGTGTTTTAGCTGTTAGGACTGCTTGATTCGGGAATATAACATATTTTACAAAGTTCTCATTTCCTCACCAAAGTACACAATAATAAAGTAAGAAATTAAGGCAAGTCAGCTCTATGTGACAGCTCTGTTCACACCCCTCAGCCCCCTATTTTCTCCCTGAATGGGAATCAACATGTTTGGAGCCGCGACTTCACACGGTTCCTTTATCTATAAGCCCTTCTACACATTGACCTGCAGGTGGCATTATATGACTGCACATCATTCAAGATCGCTAAAATATTGAAACTATGCTTTCAATCACTTTCATTATTATTTTACAGTGAAAAACTTCTTCTACCTTACTTGCATGGCAAACAATTTAGTGCCTATTTTTTGTTTTTTGTTTTAAACCTAATACCATTATTTAACAATTGTGAACACAATGTAGGATTAACTGCAGTTCTGGAGGGCTGGTGTGTATACAGGATTAACTGCAGTTCTGGAGGGCCGGTGTGTATGCAGGATTTTTTTCCCCAGTTTACACCACCAGTTACCAAGGCTCATCTTTCTCAATAGCTAATTCACCCTACAAACCAGAACCATTTCACTCGTAAATTAGACCACAATAAAATGCTACAAAACAAAAACATTCATCAGCTGCTGTTTATGTCATGAAAGGTGGCTATGAATGGCAGGCAGCTGGCGAGCCCCGCTGGGCAAACGCAAGCGTGAGTGTGTCCTGCTCTGCCCAGTCCACACTGGGGTAATTGGTGCTGTGCCTTCTCCTCTCCACAGTGCGGCCCTGTTCCCCTGACCAGAGGATACAGAACCCCACAGCGTTCGACCATGGCGGTTCCAGACGGCAGGAAAGAGGAGCATTCCCTGCCTGGGGTTTCTTTCTGTTTAGATTTTCTTTTTGGGATGTGGACCCGTGTGCCATCCTTGTATTTTTGTTTGTGTGCACGTGTGTGAGTGTGTGGACTCCCCTCTCCCAGGTGCGTTGGTCCCCCTGGGGTGGTGGAGTGTGGGCAGGCTCAGGAGAGGGTCTGATTGTGAGCACAGAGAGGAGTGAGTGTGGAGCACGGGGGGTACTGACCAGTGTGGGGTAGTGGGTTGAGGTGCAGTGTGTGGTAGTGGGTTGAGGTGCAGTGTGTGGTAGTGGGTTGAGGTTCAGTGTGTGGTTGTGGGTTGAGGTGCAGTGTGTGGTAGTGGGTTGAGGTGCACTGCGTGGTAGTGGGTTGAGGTTCAGTGTGTGGTTGTGGGTTGAGGTTCAGTGTGTGGTTGTGGATTGAGGTTCAGTGTGTGGTAGTGGGTTGAGGTGCACTGTGTGGTAGTGGGTTGAGGTGTAGTGTGTGGTAGTGGGTTGAGGTTCAGTGTGTGGATGTGGATTGAGGTTCAGTGTGTGGTAGTGGGTTGAGGTGCAGTGTGTGGTGGTGGGTTGAGGTGCAGTGTGTGGTAGTGGGTTGAGGTGCAGTGTGTGGTAGTGGGTTGAGGTGCAGTGTGTGGTAGTGGGTTGAGGTGCAGTGTGTGGTAGTGGGTTGAGGTTCAGTGTGTGGTTGTGGGTTGAGGTGCAGTGTGTGGTGGTGGGTTGGGGTGCAGTGTGTGGTAGTGGGCTGAGGTGCAGTGTGTGGTAGTGGGTTGAGGTGCAGTGTGTGGTAGTGGATTGAGGTGCAGTGTGTGGTGGTGGGTTGAGGTGCAGTGTGTGGTAGTGGGTTGAGGTACAGTGTGTGGTAGTGGGTTGATGTGCAGTGTGTGGTGGTGGGTTGAGGTGCAGTGTGTGGTAATGGGTTGAGGTGCAGTGTGTGGTAGTGGGTTGAGGTGCAGTGTGTGGTGGTGGGTTGAGGTGCAGTGTGTGGGAGTGGGTTGAGGTACAGTGTGTGGTATGAGGTTGAGGTGCAGTTTGTAGTAGTGGGTTGAGGTGCAGTGTGTGGTGGTGGGTTGAGGTGCAGTGTGTGGGAGTGGGTTGAGGTGCAGTGTGTGGTAGTGGGTTGAGGTGCAGTTTGTGGTAGTGGGTTGAGGTGCAGTGTGTGGTAGTGGGTTGAGGTGCAGTGTGTGGTAGTGGGTTGAGGTGCAGTGTGTGGTAGTGGGTTGAGATGCAGTGTGTGGTAATGTGTGCATGTATGAACTGTTTTTATTAAAAATTGTCATAAAGACTCAGCTTACTTTATCCCTGTGTCCTGGTTGTTTGTGGTGGCTTGATTCCGGTACCTGAGGAGGGGGTGTGGGAGAAAAATATAATGTAGTACAATGTAACATAGGATATATGTATCCAGATATGTACAATGCATATAACTGCTTAAAAGAATAAATTGTGCTTGTGACAGATAACCAGAAAAAATGTAAGGGAGGGGTGAGTGCTCGGCCACAGCTTCAGGAGATGAGGCAGAACACTCTCCCATCGTTGGGTGCGCTCAGGTGCTTGTTATGACAGAAAAGAATGAGGAGAAAGCGAACCCAAGGTCAGTTCCTCCTTAACCAGCATAGGAGGAAAAACAGATGATAAATGTAAGCTTTGTAGTTACCGTAGCAGTGTGTCAATTGCAAAACAAATGTTATATGACTTAAAGAGCAGATGTAGGCCCAGGAGTACAACGCGTGATGGAAAAGTACTGAAACACTGTATGAAGATGATTGGCTTTCACCGTAATGTATTCATGTGATAACTTAGGATGTGTAATGGTATAAGGATAGACACCCTGTCTGCTAAAATCTAGAGTGTATTCTCACATTGGTGTGATGCATTCTCGGTGCTTTGTTATTGCGTTCTTTTAAACGGGAAAGGTTGTTTGCAAAACGTCATCTCGCCTGGGAATTTCCCCTACAACCTTGATCGCTGTGGAGTCTTTCTGGAATTCCATAATGGATGATGAATTGGTCCCATAGGCATTTGGCAACGGTCCGGGCCTTTTGGTTCGAGGTGGGAATGGCTACTGCATATTTTGTAAAGTGGTCTGTGATGACCAAGATGTCTTTGGTGTTGCTGGAGTCTGGCTCCAAGGTGAGGTGTTCGCTCTACATTTTCTTTTTAAGAAATGAGGAGCCGAAGTTGGTCTAAAATCCAGAAACAGATACGGCCCACCTTGCCCATCCCTGCATTAGACTAAATGCTGAACAACATTTCATGGACTATGACTTGAAAAATGCCCATATACCTGGAGACTTTGTGTGTGATGTCTGCACTGGGAGAAAGCGCAAAGCCGTCAAGTCCTGTCTGGTTTGTTTAGCATCTTACTGTGAAACTCACCTCAAACTTCACAATGAGCTCAACCCAGGAAACACACATAATATCATCAATGCTACTGGACATCTGCAGGACAATATTTGCCCTCAACATAAAAAACTGTTGGAGATTTACTGTCGTACCGATCAGCAGTGCATCTGTCTGCTGTGTGATCGATGAACACAAAGGCCATGATAGTGTCTCAGCTGTAGTAGAAAGGACTGAGAAACAGGTAAGAACTGGATCTCTTACAGCAGCTCTGATACTGGATATAATGGGAGAGGTACTGAGTAAATTGGGAACAGTGGGATTGTTGTCTTTTGAAAAGTTACTGAATATGTAACAAAAATCAAGTGCACTGTATTATCTGCAATTTCTGTTTCATAAGATTTATTTGGTTAAATCTAACATACAGCACAGTTACAGTGCAGTCGGCAAGTATCTGGACACTCGTACAATTCATATTTGAATAGTTGTAACTTATTTGAATCTAGTTGTACATTTTGATAGAGGTTGATTGAAAAGGGTTGCTCTGCCTAGCAATGAATGAAGTGGTTGAATTGATATGTGATACCTTTGCAAATAATTCTAACATTAAATCCACTAAATATATTTTACATTGACACTGAAATCTTTTAATTGTTCATGCATTTGTGTTCAGTATTCAGAGTGCTGAAGTTGAACATTAAACAAAGGTATTTTGGCTGTTAGAACTGCTGGATTGAGGAATCTCACATTTTCACATAGTTCTCATTTCCTCAACAAAGTTGACAATGATAAAGTAGGAAATTAAGTCAAGTCAGCTCTCTGTGGCAGCTCTGTTCACACCCCTCAGCCCCCTATTTTCTCCCTGAATGGGAATCAACATATTTGCAGCTGCGAATTCACAGTTTGCTTTATCTATAAGCCCTTCTACACACTGACCTGCAGGTGGCATTATATTACATTATATCTGCCAAATTATTAAAATTGTATGAATAATGTATGGTACATTCATTTAGGACCTTTCATTGAATTCTTTTTTAAATAATCTTATCTCTACAGAATGTTATAAAAGTGCCAAAGACTTTTGCACAGAACTGTAAATTATTGGGCTTTTTAAGAAATGAGGAGCCGAAGTTCGTCTAAAATCCAGAAACAGATACGGGCCGCCTTGCCCATCCCTGCATTAGACTAAATGCTGAACAACATTTCATGGACTATGACTTGAAAAATGCCCATATAACTCAGCTGTGGATAAATTGCTTGGTAAGTGAACAAACACTCATCACCCTGTCGCATGCAGGCCTGTGTTTGTGTGACATTTATGAGTAAATCTCTACTCTGCTCTTGCTCTTCAGCCTGGTCTCCATCCAGCTCCACACCTGCTGCAGCTATGAGCAGAACGAGGAAGTTACTCCCACTCTCTCTGTTACGCAATTTATGAGAAACAAACAAAAGTGTCAGTCAGTGTGAGCGTCAGTCAGTGTGAGCAGTGAAATGGCTGAAGGTGGAATTTTACTGGATCAGGACCAGTTCAGCTGTGTGATCTGTCTGGATTTGCTGAAAGATCCGGTGACTATTCCCTGTGGACACAGTTACTGTCGGGGCTGTATTAAGGGCTGCTGGAATCAAGATGATCATACTGGTGTCTACAGCTGTCCCCAGTGCAGAATGGCCTTCACTCCCAGGCCTGTTCTGAGCAGAAACACTATGCTGGCTGAAGTTCTGGAGAAACTGAAGAAGACAGGTCTCCAAGCTGCTCCTTCTGCTCTCTGTTACGCTGGACCTGGAGACGTGGTGTGTGATGTCTGCACTGGGAGAAAGCGCAAAGCCGTCAAGTCCTGTCTGGTTTGTTTAGCATCTTACTGTGAAACTCACCTCAAACTTCACAATCAGCTCAACCCAGGAAACACACATAATATCATCAATGCTACTGGACATCTGCAGGACAATATTTGCCCTCAACATAAAAAACTGTTGGAGATTTACTGTCGTACCGATCAGCAGTGCATCTGTCTGCTGTGTGTGATCGATGAACACAAAGGCCATGATAGTGTCTCAGCTGTAGTAGAAAGGACTGAGAAACAGGTAAGAACTGGATGATGAAGTGGTTGAATTGATATGTGATACCTTTGTAAATAATTCTAACATTAAATCCACTAAATATATTTTACATTGATAGTGAAATCTTTGAATTGTTCATGCATTTGTGTTCAGTATTCAGAGTGCTGAAGTTGACCATTAAACAAAGGTATTTTGGCTGTTAGAACTGCTGGATTGAGGAATCTCACATTTTCACATAGTTCTCATTTCCTCAACAAAGTTGACAATGATAAAGTAGGAAATTAAGTCAAGTCAGCTCTCTGTGACAGCTCTGTTCACACCCATCAGCCCCCTATTTTCTCCCTGAATGGGAATCAACATATTTGCAGCTGCGAATTCACAGTTTGCTTTATCTATAAGCCCTTCTACACACTGACCTGCAGATGGCATTATATTACTGCATATCATTCAAGATCACATAAATATTGAAACTATCAATCACAATCACTTTTATTATTATTTTACAGTGAAAAACTTCTTCTACCTTACTTGCATGTTAAACAATTTAGTGCCTATTCTTTGTTTTTTGTTTTAACCATGATGCCATTATTTAACAGTTGTGAACGCAATATACAATGATGTGAGAAATCAATCTATCCACAGAAGCAGCTGGGGGCGACACAGACTAAATTCCAGCAGAGACTCCAGGAGAGAGATAAGGAGCTGCAGGATCTGAGACAGGCTGTGCAGTCACTCAAGGTGGGTACTGACCAGCTGGCTGCTGGAAGAGCCATTTCAGGGCTCAGTCAGGGCTCTCCTCCAGTCAGCCAGTGAGGACCCCAGTGTTGGGCCACTTTCCAGCCCTGTGGGGCTCAATCCCACAGAGCCACACTGTAGGAAACAGGCTGTCTGGGGACCTATTAAGAGCTGAGTGAAAGGCCTAATTAAAATGTACAGCCCTCCTCTCTCTGTCTCCTAACAGCGCTCTGCACAGACAGCAGTGGAGGACAGTGAGAGGATCTTTACTGAGATGATCCGCTCTATTGAGAGAAGGTGCTCTGAGGTGAAAGAGCTGATCAGAGATCAGGAGAAGGCTGAAGTGAGTCGGGCTGAAGGACTCCTGGAGCGACTGGAGCAGGAGATTGCTGAGCTGAGGAGGAGAGACGCTGAGCTGGAGCAGCTTTCACACACAGAGGATCACATCCATTTCCTCCAGGTACCATCACTGGCTCTCTGACAGTCTGCACTGTGTACACTGTACATACCTGGTGATGTGTGTTCCTACTTTCCAAAGATCTGTTCCAGGCATCGACAAAGGAATCTGTATGAACTCTGTTCTCTGTCTGTATGTCTGTCTGTCTGTATGTCTATTCCACAGAGTTGTCAGTCTCTCTGTGTCTCCCCTGAACCTGGAGACTTACCCAGCATCACTGGCAGTCCACACGTCTCTTTTGAGGCTGTGAGGAAATCTGTCTCTGGACTGAAAGATCGATTTGAGGACGTCTGCAAGGTGGAACTGGCCAACATTGCTGAATCAGGTTGTTAAACATTTAAAGAGAAAAAAAATTTTTTCCGGTCTGTATTCCACACAAAAGTAATTGTCAGTTACGCTGTCAGCACTCGGTAATATTTGAAATCCATCTCAGTCTAAACATTATCCTCCATCCTCTTCATCATTCTTCATTTCTGTGCTTTTCTCCCACTCTGTCTCTGCAGTGAAAGAAGCCCATACTGTAGAGCCCAGGACCAGAGAGGATTTCTTACAGTGTGAGTGCTCACTCTCAGCTGAGACACACACTCACACACACACACACACATACACACACACACACACACACACACACACTCACACAAGCACAAATGAATACATACATACACACACACGCTCACACACATACACACACATGAACACCCTCACACACACGCATACACACATATGCTCACACAAGCACATATGAATACATACATACACACACACACGCTCACACACACACACATACACACACATGAACACACACGCTCACACCCACATATGCTCACACAAGCACATATGAATACATACATACACACACACACATGCTCACACCCACATATGCTCACACAAGCACATATGAATACATACATACACACACACATGCTCATGCAAGCAGGCAAGCACACACACACACACACACACACACACACACACACACACACACACACACACACACACACACACACACACACACACACACACACACACACACACACACACACACACACACACACACACACACACACATATAAACACAAATTACATTATATTATTAGCATTTGGCAGACACTCTTATCCAGAGCGACGTACAGTTGATTAGACTAAGCAGGAGACAATCCTCCCCTGGGGCAGTGCAGGGTTAAGGGCCTTGCTCAAGGGCCCAACGGCTGTGCGGATCTTATTGTGGCTACACCGGGATTAGAACCACTGACCTTACGTGTCCCAGTCATTTACCTTAACCACTACGCTACAGGCCGCCTACACACACTCACACACTCACACATACTCACATACACATACACACACACGCACACGCACACGCACACGCACACGCACACGCTCATGCACACACATACACATACACACACACACACACACGCACACGCACACGCACACACACACGCTCATGCACACACATACACATACACACACACACACACACACACGCACACGCACACGCTCATGCACACACACACACACACACATACACATACACACACACACACACACACACGCACACGCACACGCACACGCACACGCTCATGCACACACATACACATACACACACACACATACAGGTGAAACTCGAGTAATTAGAATATCATGCAAAAGCTCATTTATTTCAGTAATTCAACTAAAAAGGTGAAGCTAATATATCATATAGACTCATTACATGCAAAGTGAGATATTCCAAGCCTTTATTTCATATATTTTTGATGATTATGGCTTAAAGCTTATGAAAACCCCAAATTCAAAATCTCAGAAAATTTGAATATTGTGGAACGGTTCAATATTGTAGGCTCAAAATGTCACACTCTAATCAGCTAATTAATCCAAAACACCTGCAAAAGGTTCCTGAGCCTTTAAATAGTCTCTCAGTGTGGTTCAGTAGAATTCACAATCATGGGGAAGACTGCTGACCTGACTGTTGTGCAGAAAACCATCATCGACACCCTCCACAAGGAGGGAAAGCCTCAAAAGGTAATTGCAAGAGAAGTTGGATGTTCTCAAAGTGCTATATCAAAGCACATTAAGAGAAAGTTAAGTGGAAGGAAAAAGTGTGGAAGAAAAAGGTGCACAAGCAGCAGGGATGACCGCATCCTGGAGAGGATTGTCAGGAAAAGGCCATTCAAAAGTGTGGGAGAGCTTCACAAGGAGTGGACTGGGGCTGGAGTTGATGCATCAAGAGCCACCACACACAGACGGATCCTGGACATGGGCTTCATATGTCGTATTCCTCTTGTGAAGCCGCTCCTGAATAACAAACAACGCCAGAAGCATCTGTTGCTCAGTGGTCCAAAGTCCTCTTCTCTGATGAGAGCAAATTTTGCATCTCATTTGGAAACCAAGGTCCCAGAGTCTGGAGGAAGAATCCAAGATGCTTAAAGTCCAGTGTGAAGTTTCCACAGTCAGTGTTGATTTGGGGAGCCATGTCATCTGCTGGTGTTGGTCCACTGTGCTTTATTAAGTCCAGGGTCAACGCAACCGTCTACCAGGGAATTTTAGGAAATTTCATGGTTCTTTCAGCAGACAAGCTTTATGGAGACGGTGACTTTATTTTCCAGCAGGACTTAGCACCTGCCCACACTGCCAAAAGTACCAAAACCTGGTTCAATGACTATGGGATTACTGTGCTTGATTGGCCAGCAAACTCACCTGACCTGAACCCCATAGAGAATCTATGGGGCATTGCCAAGAGAAAGATGAGAGACATGAGACCGAACAATGCAAAAGAGCTGAAGGCTACTATTGAAGCATCCTGGTCTTCCATAACACCTCAGTAGTGCCACAGGCTGATCACATCCATGCCACTCCTCATTGAGGCAGTAATTCGTGCAAAAGGGGCCCAAACCAAGTACTGAGTACATATGCATGATTATACTTTTCAGAGGGCCAACATTTCTGTATTTAAAATCCTTTTTTGATTGATTTCATGTAATATTCTAATTTTCTGAGATTTTGAATTTGAGGTTTTCATAAGCTGTAAGCCATAATCATCAAAATTATAACAAATAAAGGCTTGAAATATCTTGCCTTTGCATGTAATTTGTCTCTGTAATATATTAGCTTCACCTTTAAAGTTGAGTTATTGAAATAAATGAACTTTTGCACGATATTCTAATTTTTTTATGTTTCACCTGTACTCACACGTGCACACGTACACACACACACATGCTCATGCAAGCACACACTCACACATACACACACAGACACACATGTTACATTGGGGGGCGGCTTGTAGCGTAGTGGTTAAGGTACATGACTGGGAGCCACAACGTCAGTGGTTCGAATCCCGGTCGAGCCACAATAAAAATGATCCGCACAGCCGTTGGGCCCTTGAGCAAGGCCCTTAACCCCACATTGCTCCCCGGGCGCTGCACTGTGGCTGCCCACTGCTCCTAGGTAACTAGGATGGGTCAAATGCAGAAGACAAATTAACCCACAGGGTTCAATAAAGGATATCTTATGTACACGCACACATTCTCTTTAGAAAGAAAGATTGTATTTTCATATTACTCTAAAATATTAATACAAAAATAGAAAATTACAAAAATTACAAAAATATTGTTGAGGTCTCCTACTCAATCATTTTGTTTCTGTTTCTATGGAAACATTCAAAAATACACATGCAAACAAATGTACGTAAAAATTTAAATCACGTCGTATAATGTTGTAGAATGAATTACACCCAGACATTAGATGGACTTGTCCTCATATTAAATCTTAACCGTCTCCTCCATCAGATTCCTGTCAGCTCACATTGGACCCCAACACAGTGAATAAATGCCTCCATCTGTCTGAGGGGAACAGAGAGGTGACCTATGTGAATGGGATCCAGTCATATCCTAATCATCCAGAGAGATTTGAGGGAAAAGCCCAAGTGCTGTGCAGAGAGGGTGTGTCTGGACGCTGTTACTGGGAGGCTGAGTGGAGTGGGAGTGGTCAGGTTGGTATAGCAGTGTCATATAAACAGATCAGCAGGAAAGGAAATGGTCTGGACTGTGCACTGGGATTTAATGACAAGTCCTGGAGACTGGCCTGCTCTCCCTCCAGATACTCTTTCTGGCACAATAAAAAGGACACTGAAATCCCTTTTCCACCCTCCTCCAGAATTGGAGTGTACCTGGATCACAGGGCAGGAACTCTGTCCTTCTACAGTGTCTCTGACACCATGACCCTCCTGCACAGAGTCCAGACCACATTCACTCAGCCCCTCTATCCTGGGTTTTGGTTTTCTTGTGGATCCTCTGTAAAACTGTGTGATCTGGTATGAGGGGGAGAAATTCATATTCAGCAGTCATCAAATCAAAAAGGGAAATTCATACCAATACCATAAAAATAATGTAACAGAAATGTAATTTTATCATTCAAATTCATGAACTAAATAAAATGTAAGATCTTATATTCTTTCAGAAACATTAATTCTTTATCACAATGTTAAAAACAGAAGCAGACATTCTTAGGAGTTTTCATGACCTGAATTTGTGACATGAATAATTGATTAATTCCATTAATTTTGTCTCTTTTTTCTGTGAATTTCTTTGATGATAGTTAGAATAGCACTGACTGGAGTTTTGCTTTATTTCTTTGATGTTTGCATTACATTACATTATATTATTCGCATTTCGCAGACACTCTTATGCAAAGCGACGTACAGTTGACTAGACTATGCAGGAGACAATCCTCCCCTGGAGCAATGCAGGGTTAAGGGCCTTGCTCAAGGGCCCAACGGCTGTGCGGATCTTATTGTGGCTACACTGGGATTCGAACCACCAACCTTGCCTGTCCCAGTCATGCACCTTAACCACTACGCTTACAGGCCACCGTTTGCTGTGGAATGATGCATTTTTAGGTACAGAACATAACATTGCACTGAAGTGAAAACTGTTTTTTAATCCGCTTCAACATAACTATTTCCTTTTTGATCAGGATTGTACTAAAATGTGATTGACTCTTTTTAACTCAAACTGTGCAGTTGTGCATTACATTCATTTATGAAATAAAAATCTTGCAATCAGTGGCATGCTCTACGATGGATGGTTATGTTCTCAGACATGTGAAGATGAAATTATTGATAATCCCTGAAATATAAAGGCTACATGAGCAACACACACACAATGCGGGAGTGTGCCTTCTACTAAAAGCACATGCTCCATGCACTCAGTTGTTTTTGACTTCAGTCCTTTTTGTATGATTTGTCCTCCTGAATAACTGACAAATCTTTTTCTTGATGTGTATATTACAGTGTTCCACTGTTATGTCCATACACCCAGCAGCCATTGCATCTAGAAGTGACATCTGTTCATGTGGGTGGTGGTCCTAAACCTTGTTTTCCGTTCTGGTTCCTCAGTGGTGGAATGACTTGCCTACCACTGTCAGGACAGCAGAATCCCTCCCCCTATTTCGACGCAGACTCAAAACACACCTCTTCAAACTCTACCTTAGTCCTCCCTCCTGATTTACCCCGCCCCCCCTTCTGATACCCCTATCCCTGTCTAACCCCCCGCCCCCGCCCCCCCAAAAAAATAAAATAAAAATAATAAATAAATAAATTGCACTTATGATGACGACTATATGTTTAGAACAGCAGTCCAGGTGTATTTTCCTAGTTCTGGATGTGATGCTTTGACTTGTGGTAGAACCTATGCACTTGTAAGTCGCTTTGGATTAAAAGCGTCTTCCAAATGACTAAAATGTAAATGTAAAATGTAAATGTAAACCTTCACATATACCTTCATAAACTTCATATTGTTCCTTGTCTCAATACCATGTCCAACCTTCACATATACCTTCATAAACTTCATATTGGTATCTGAGCTCCTTGACATCCTCAGAGTTCCTGTCAAAGGGGACAGTGTACAACTGTTTCATCCTGAATGGTTGTAGTGTCAATGTTTGGAAATATGTTGTTGTCTGCGATTATGTTGTTGCATATTTCTCTTAGCCTGATGCTGTTATTGACAATGACCATCCCAACTATTGTATCCTCCTGTTGAGGCGTAAACATTCTTCCGCTTCCCCCCTGTGTGACTGTGTGAGGTAACCGCTGGGTCCTGTAGTGAGTCAAAGACAAATGTGCACTGATACATCTGCTTTTTCTGGAGACTTCTGAAATCACAGTACTGCTGTAATATACACATCAATTGAACTTGGTTTGGTTTGTAAAACCCCACAGCTAACCCAATGACGGAATTTAGCGGGGGCCGAAGGGGGTTTTGCGTGATTGTCCTTCTGGCGTTGCTGGGAGAACATTAGTTGGGTTAATTATTATCCTTCGTACAAGAACAGAGCACAATTATATTTAAGAATATACTGGGTCCGTTGCCATGGGTCGGATATGGATTGACCTGCCCCATATCCCGCTTATAGCTGGCCAGAAACGGATCAGTACAATTCTTAATATTCTCCGTTCTCAAACGGGGTCGTATTGTACGCTTAGTGGTTACTATAGTTTTACTCGTTTATCTGACTCCATTTAAAATATTATTTAGAAATTTGGGTTTGCAATTTACGCGGACCTCGGGAGTTATTACATTCGACTTGTACCTGCGCCACCATTACTCAATAGATGCTCCCGGGATTAGCATTACTGCTGAAATCTCAGTTCGGTGGAGAACTCAGAGGCTGAGGGTCCAATCAACACAATACATGCAAACCTGCCATGATATTTGCGAGCCCAGGTCGGCGTAGCATTGTCTGGGCTCCTTAGAGCTAATTTGGCAGGAACCAGCCGTAACGCCCATGGGTTCCCTTCGCACCAGATTACAAGAGCCTTGCGTCGCCCGACCCTTTAAGGGACAGAAATTGCTGGCCTCACAACTTAGAACTATCACAGGTGTACCGCCCCGCCGATCGGTCGGTCTTTTGGCCACCATTTCCCCCTGAGTATTTCAGTTGTAATTTAGGCTGAAAAGGTACAAGATGAATTAGAGTCATGGAGATCACGCAAGTTACAAACAAAATAGTTTATTCGCAGACAGGTAGGTTATTAGCTTTAGAATATCACAATCAAGTATAAAATACACAAATTAAGAATAGAGATAGAGTAAATAATCATACCTAGCCTGCTTGGACTACACACAAACACAGAGTATAGAATATGCCGTATGGAAAGTCGAATACGATCTTCCTGATACTTACATACATACATACATACATACACAAGACATGTTGTGTGGGAAGTCGAATACGATCTTCCCAGATTGGTCTGTCTCCCTTGCTTTTATGCCAAATCATACGTTTGGAACCAGGCGGCAGTGCCATAAATCAACCCGGAGGGGTGGTCAAATCTGGAATTTAGACCCCCATTACCAGGAGAGGACGTGTAGGTTTTCCCTTGGGATACTGAAACTATAGTTTGTTAAATTCCATTTGGTATGAAATGTATCTCATCCGATTCCTTGATTTTATCAGATCACATCCATACCAAACAGATTACCCTTATGTTTTATTATGTTGCAGTTATCATGAAACTTCCCTCCTGATTATCCATTTTACATGCAATTCCTGTTACCATTACATAAGACTTAATGCAATAATACAAGGATCACATGGGCAATGTTTTCAAGGTGTTACCAGGTCTATTTACTATCTTAATAGCAGTTTTGAATATTTAATCTAAGAGAGCAGTCACCGGTGTAATGACAGCAGTGCCCAAACGAGGGCACTGTGGCATTGTCCGGAGTCTTCCCCCTTGGAAGTGACCAGGTATGGGGTCACAGGGAGGTCACCAATGTTCGGGAGGATTCTTTTCCCATGACCCAACTGGCCTTGGACCACTCATACATCTTAACTCCCCAACAGGTAGTCTAAACAACATTGAAACCCCAGCTCTCAGGCCCCTCACACATGGCAGCCCTTCCTGACCTTAACCACCATGCTACAGGCCGCCCCATCATATCTATGAATGCTGTAGTTGGGAGTTTTCATGATAACTGCATTATGCTGTAAATATGTCTTTGTGCCTCTCATGGTAATATACCTTTTGGATAAACCTGATTTGGGTGAATGAAAGGAAAGGAGACATCCCAGACTGTTTGGTTTCTTCTCCTTATCTCCAGGCCTTGACCCTAAAAGTGAGTCACCCATCTATAATTTACAGCCAGGCCCACCCGGCAGGGGGCTAAAACACATGGCTTCTACAGAGACAGCTTTTGCCCAGTTTTCCTGAATGGTTGTGATATCAAAGGTAGACTGTTACAAAAACTAGACCATTACACCAGTCGCACTGAACCAATCAGAATAACACCAAACATCACTATATTCTGACCTGGGATTATCATGAAACATCTTTATACCATATCCAGTACTCCTGTACTCAAATCCTGTAGGAATGTGAGAAAAGGGGGGCCCCCAGGGCCTAAGAAGGTGCCTCTAAGAATCCTTCTCTAGCTCTCCCCCACAGGCATGTGTGCCAACGGTGGGGGCTAACAATGTATGCTCCAGGAGAGGGAAGTCAGCAAGCTGACCAGCGCATGAGACCAAATGTTACTCATGACTGGCTTACAGGTTGATGCTCTTCCGCGACGTCTTCTTCCTCTGCCTCTGGCTGCATCCATTTTCCCCACCAAGGCTAAAGAATGCAAATGCCAATCCAAAGGTGGCCCCTTTTGTATATGTGGTAACAGGGCACAAACAACAAACACCTTGGGAGGTTGTTCACTGAAATGACAGCCAGATGTTTCAACAGTACATATACAGCAGTAATAGTAGAAAAATCTCTTCAGTGACAACTACATCTATATTTTCCCTGTATACATGCACATTTCAATGCAAGTATGATCACTTTTGTATAGATGGTAACAAGGCTGCAAACAAAAAAATTTAATAAACTGAATAAACTTTCTGCTCAAATCAGTATGCTTTCTTATGTATTTCAAGCATATAGTTTCATTTTTCAGAATTTTTCAGAATTTTATTGGGTTTTGAACTGAAAGTTAACTGTTTTGAACAGAGTATCTAAATGTCTGCAAAAGTTGCTGTATTTGTACAAACATTTGCTGGTAGTGAACACTGACTGAGAGAGGTATTCATGAATTTTGGAAGAAGTGGTGATTGAATGCCTTTAGTATGAAAGCAAGGCAAAAATATCCACAGTTTAGTTCACATAGTCTAATGATATGGTGAATGTGTTAAGTGTTTTGAAAAAGTGGACATGGTATTGAGACAAGTGTGAAAACGATTGTAAAAAACTGTAACTGTTCATGTATTTGTGTTCAGTATTCAGAGTGCTGAAGTTGAACATAGCTGTTAGGACAGCTGGATTCGGGAAAATAACATATTTTACAGAGTTCTTATTTCCTCAACAAAGTCGACAATGATAAACTGGAAATTAAGTCGTCAGCTCTCTCTGACAGCTCTGTTCACACCCCTCAGCCCCCTATTTTCTCCCTGAATGGGAATCAACATGTTTGGAGCCGCGACTTCACACAGTTGCAGTTGCCTGGGGTTTCTTTCTGTTTTGTTTTTCATTTTGGGACATGGACTCGTGTGCCACCCTTATATTTTTGCTTGTGTGCAGTGTGTGATTGTGTGGACTCCCCTCTCCCCGGTGCGTTGATCCCCCTGGGGTGGTGGAGTGTGGGCAGGCTCAGGAGAGGGTCTGATTGTGAGGACAGAGAGGAGTGAGTGTGGAGCACGGGGGGTACTGACCAGTGTGTGGTAGTGGGTTGAGGTGCAGTGTGTGGTAGTGTGGTAGTGGGTTGAGGCGCAGTGTGTGGTAGTGTGTTGAGGTGCAGTGTGTGGTAGTGTGTTCAGGTGCAGTGTGTGGTGGTGGGTTGAGGTGCAGTGTGTGGTGGTGGGTTGAGGTGCAGTGTGTGGTAGTGGGTTGAGGTATAGTGTGTGGCAGTGGATTGAGGTGTAGTGTGTGGTAGTGGGTTGGGGTGCTGTGTGTGGTAGTGGGTTGAGGTGCAGTGTGTGGTAATGTGTGCATGTATGAACTGTTTTTATTTAAAATTGTGATAAAGACTCAGCTTACTTTATCCCTGTGTCCTGGTTGTTTGTGGGGTCTTGATTCTGGTCCCTGTGGAGGGGGATAGCAGGGGAAGCTAGCATGACTCCAGAAGTCTTAGGCACCCTAGACTTTATTACATATTTTTATACATGTATATATTTTTTTGGTATAAAAGAACACATTTCAGTTTTCCAAATATTAATTTTGCTAAATATTTATTTCTACAGAGACATTTTTGTATTTAATTTTTTAAAGTAGCATATTACTGGAAGCAATTTACTACTTTTTCCATTAAAACTTGATCAAGGCTGTCTGAGATCAGAAACAAGGTCAGAACAAAAGTCTGCAGAAGAACTGTGGCAAGTTCTCCAACGTGCTTGGAACAACCTCCCTGCTGATTGTGTTTGCCAATGCTGTCCTGCAGTTCTATATCTCAGAGAAGTGATGCAGTTTTAACGGCGAAGGGTGGTCACAAAAAATATTGATTTCATTCAGTTTTTAACTATTCTGCCAAATTATAAAAATGTAATGAAAAATGTATAGTACGTTCATTTAGTACCTTTCATTGAATTCTTTTTTTTATATAATCTGATCTGTACAGAATGTTATATAGGTGCCAAAAACTTTTGCACAGTACTGTAAATTATTGGACTAAATAAGTAATGAGGAGCCAAAGTTGGTCTAAAATCCAGAAACAGATACGGGCCACCTCGCCCATCCCAACGTTTCATGGACTATGACTTGAAAAATGCCCATAGAACTCCGCTGTGGATACATTGCTTGGTCAGTGACCAAACACTCATCACCCTGTCACATCCAGGCCTGTGTTTGTGTGATATTTATGAGTAAATCTCTACTCTGCTCTTGCTCTACAGCCTGGCCTCCGTCTAGCTCCACACCTGCTGCAACTGTGAGCAGAACCAGGAAGTTACTTCCACTCTCTCTGTTACGCAATTCATGAGAAACGAAACTAAACTGTCTCTGTCAGTGTGAGCCGTGAAATGGCTGAAGGTGGAATTTTACTGGATCAGGACCAGTTCAGCTGTGCGATCTGTCTGGATTTGCTGGAAGATCCAGTGACTATTCCCTGTGGACACAGTTACTGTAGGGGCTGTATTAAGGGCTGCTGGAATCAAGATGATCATACTTGTGTCTACAGCTGTCCCCAGTGCAGAACAACCTTCACTCCCAGGCCTGTCCTGGGCAGAAACACGATGCTGGCTGACGTCGTGGAGAAACTGAAGAAGACAGGTCTCCAAGCTGCTCCTTCTGCTCTCTGTTATGCTGGACCTGGAGACGTGGCGTGTGATGTCTGCACTGGGAGAAAGCGCAAAGCCGTCAAGTCCTGTCTGCAGTGTCTGGCCTCTTACTGTGAAACTCACCTCAAACTTCACAATGAGCTCAACCCGGGAAACACACATAATATCAGCAATGCTACTGGACATCTGCAGGACAATATTTGCCCTCAACATAAAAAACTGTTGGAGATTTACTGTCGTACCGATCAGCAGTGCATCTGTCTGCTGTGTGTGATCGATGAACACAGAGGCCATGATACAGTCTCAGCTGAAGTAGAAAGGACTGAGAAACAGGTAAGAACTGGATCTCTTATGGCAGCTCTGATACTGGATATAATTGGAGAGTAACTGAGTTAATTGGGAACAGTGGGACTGTTGTTACTTTTAAAAGGTTCCTGAAGTAACATTTATATCATGTAAAAAGTGCACATAATTCAAACATTATGTTACCTGCAAATTCTGTTTCATGAGATATAGTACATACAGTGCAGTCCACAAGTATCTGGGCACTCGTACAATTCATATTTTAATAGTTGTAACTTATTTGAATCTCGTTGTACATTTTGTTAGAGGTTGATTGAAAAGGGTTGCTCTGCCAAGCAATGAATTAAAGTTCAACTTCAGCACTCGGAATACTGAACATAAAAGCATCAACAGTTAAAAGATTTCACAATAAATGTAAAATATATTAAGTGGATTTAATGTGATAATTATTTTCAAAGGTATCATATATCATTCAACCACTTAAACAAAGGTATTTTAGCTGTTAGAACTGCTGGATTCAGGAATCTTACATATTTTATATAGTTCTCATTTCCTCAACAAAGTCCACAATGATAACTCAGGAAATGAATACAAGTCAGCTCTCTCTGACAGCTCTGTTCACACCCTTCAGCCCCCTATTTTCTACCTGAATGGGAATCAACGACTCAACGACGAGCCACGACTTCACACAGTTGCTTTATCTATAAGCCCTTCTACACACTGACCTGCAGGTGGCATTATATTACTAATCATTCAAGATTGCATAAATATTTAAGCTATGCTTTCAATCACTTTCATCATTATTTTACAGTGAAGAACTTATTCTCCCTTACTTGCATGTCAAACAATTTAGTGCCTATTTTTAGTTTTTTGTTTTAAACATGATGCCATTATTTAACTATTGTGAACGCAATATACAATGATGTGGGAAATCAATCTATCCACAGAAGCAGCTGGGGGCGACACAGAGTCAGTTCCAGCAGAGACTCCAGGAGAGAGAGAAGGAGCTGCAGGATCTGAGACAGGCTGTGCAGTCACTCAAGGTGGGTACTGACCAGAGGAGAAGAAAACAGCTGGCTGCTGGAAGAGCCATTTCAGATCTCAGTCAGGGCTCTCCTCCAGTCAGCCAGTGAGGAGCCCAGTGTTGGGCCACTTTCCAGCCCTGTGGGGCTCAATCCCACAGAGCCACACTGTGGGAAACAGGCTGTCTGGGGACCCACTAAGAGCTGAGTGATAGGCCTAATTAAAATGTACAGCCCTCCTCTCTCTGTGTCTCCAAACAGTGCTCTGCACAGACAGCAGTGGAGGACAGCGAGAGGATCTTTACTGAGATGATCCGCTCCATTGAGAGAAGGTGCTCTGAGGTGAAAGAGCTGATCAGAGATCAGGAGAAGGCTGAAGTGAGTCGGGCTGAAGGACTCTTGGAGCGACTGGAGCAGGAGATTGTTGAGCTGAGGAGGAGAGACGCTGAGCTGGAGCAGCTTTCACACACTGAGGATCACATCCATTTCCTCCAGGTACCATCACTGGCTCTCTAACAGTCTGCACTGTGTACCCTGTGCACACATGGTGATGTGAGTTCCTACTTTACAAAGATCTGTTCCAGGTATCGACAGAGGAATCTGTATGAACTCTGTTCTCTATCTGTCTGTATGTCTGTCTGTATGTCTATTCCACAGAGCTGTCAGCCTCTCTGTGTCCCTCCTGAACTTGGAGACTTACCCAGCATCACTGTCAGTCCACACGTCTCTTTTGAGGCTGTGAGGAAATCTGTCTCTGGACTGAAAGATCGACTTGAGGACGTCTGCAAGGTGGAACTGGCCAACATTTCTGAATCAGGTTTAAGGAGAAAAATCCTTTTTTTTCCAGTTTGTATTCCACGCAAAAGTAACAGTCAGTTACACCGTTCGCACTCGGTAATATTTGAAATCCATCTCAGTCTGAACATTATCCTCCATCCTCTTCATCATTCTTCATTTCTATGCTTTTCTCCCACTCTGTCTCTGCAGTGAAAGTAGCCCATACTGTTGAGCCCAGGACCAGAGAAGATTTCTTACAGTGTGAGTGCTCACTCTCAGCTGAGACACATACTCACACACACACACACACACACACACACACACACATATACACACACACACACACACACACACACACACACACACAGTCACACACAGACACACATACACACACACACTCACACACACATACTCACACCCACACACACACACACACACACACACACACACACACACAAACACACACACATACACACACATTCACATGCATACTCACACACACTGTCACATGCACAGACACACACATACTCACACTCACACACACACACATACGCTCACACAAGCACATATGAAGATACACACACACACACTCACACACACATATGCTCACACAAGCACATATGAACACACAGACACATATGCTCTCACACACACACATTCTCACAAGTGCATACATACATACACACACACACACAGACATGCTCATGCAAGCACACACACACACACACACGCATGCATGCACATGCAAACACAGGCACACATGTACATGCACACATTCTCTTTCAAAAGAAAGATTGTATTCTAATATTACTCCAAAATAAAAATACAAAAATAGAAATTTTGTGTTTCCACGGAAAACATTCAAAAACATGCATGTAAACAAACATATGGAAAAACTTAAATCACGCTGTATAGCGTTGTAGAATGAATAACACAGACCTTTGATGAACTCATATTAAATCTTCTCCGTCTCCTCCATCAGATTCCTGTCAGCTCACACTGGACCCAAACACAGCAAATAAATACCTTTGTCTGTCTGAGAGGAAAAGAGAGGTGACCCGTATGAAAGAGATCCAGTCATATCCTGATCATCCAGAGAGATTTGAGGGGAAAACCCAAGTGCTGTGCAGAGAGGGTGTGTCTGGATGCTGTTACTGGGAGGCTGAGTGGAGTGGGAGTTATACAGTGTCAATAGCAGTGTCATATAAACACATCAGCAGGAAGGGAAAGGGTATGGACTGTACACTGGGAGGTAATGACAAGTCCTGGACACTGGACTGCTCTCCCTCCACGTATTCTTTCTGGCACAATAACGAGGTCATTAAAATCCCTGCTCCCTCCTCCTCCAGAATCGGAGTGTACCTGGATCACAGGGCAGGAACTCTGTCCTTCTACAGTGTCTTTGACACCATGACCCTCCTTCACAGAGTCCAGACCACATTTACTCAGCCCCTCTATCCTGGGTTTTGGATTTCTCGTGCATCCTCTGTAAAACTGTGTGAACTGGCATGAGGGGGAAAAGTTCTCAATCAGCAGTCATCTAATCAAAAAGGGAAATGCATACCAATACCAAAAGTAATGTAACAGAAATGTAATTTTATCATTCAAATTCATGAACTAAATAAAATGTAAGATCTTATATTCTTTCAGAAACATTAATTATTTATCACAATGTGAAAAACAGAAGCAGACATTCTTAGGAGTTTTCATGACCTGAATTTGTAACATGAAGAATTGATTAATTCCATTAATTTTGTCTCTTTTTTCTGTGAATTTCTTTGTTACTAGTTAGAATAGCATTGACTGGAGTTTTGCTTTATTTCTTTGATGTTTGCTGTGGAATGATGAATTGTTGGGTACAATACATAACATTGCATTGAATTGAAAACTGTTTTTTAATCCTCTTCAACATAACCATTTCTTTTTTGTTCAGGATTGTAGAAAAATGTGATAGACTCTGTTTAACTCTGTGCAGTTCTGCGTTACATTAATTTCTGAAATAAAAGTTTTACAACCTGTGGCATGCTCTAAGATGGGTGGTTATGTTCTCAGACATGTGAAGATAAAATGTTTCATAATCACTGAAATATAAAGGCTACATGAGCAACACACAAACAATGTGGGAGTGTGCCTTCTACTAAAAGCACATGCTCCATGCACTCAGTTGTTTTTGACTTCAGTCCTTTTTGTATGATTTGTCCTTCTGAATAACTGACAAATCTTTTTCTTGCAAGCACGCCTTTTGAGATATTGGTGAAGTGTTGGTGTGTTTTAGATGTTGTTGTTGGGTTGTCCTGAACACCTCCAGTCCTAGAGGGCCAGTGTGTATGCAGGATTAACTCCAGTGCTGGAGGGCGGGTGTGTATGCAGGTTTAACACCAGTCTTGGAGGGCGGGTGTGTAGCTGTTAGGACTGCTGGATTCAGGAATATAACATATTTTACATAGTTCTCATTTCCTCAACAAAGTCCACAATGATAAACTGGAAATTAAGGCAAGTCAGCTCTTTCTGACAGCTCTGTTCACACCCCACAGCTCCCTATTTTCTCCCTGAATGGGAATCAACATGTTTGGAGCCGCAACTTCACACAGTATCTAGAAGCGCTTCTACACACTGACCTGCAGGTGGCATTATATGACTGTGTATCGTTCAGTATTTAGAATAATGATTTAAACTAGGGTTTCTATCACTTTCATAATAATTTTACAGTGATAGACTTCTGCTAACTTACTTACAGGTCAAACAATTTACTGCTGCTATTATTTAACAATTGTGAGCACAATGTAGGATTAACTGCAGGTCTGGAGGGCCAGTGTGTATGCAGGATTTTTTTACGTAGTAACACGACCAGTTAGCCAGGCTCAACTTGCTCAACAGCTAATTCGCCCTATCCGTTTATTAATTCACTCGTAAATTAGACCACAATAAAATGCTACAAAACAAAAACATTAATCAGCTGCTGTTTATGTCGTGAAAGGTGGCTATAAATGGCAGGCAGCTGGCGAGCCCCGCTGGGCAAACACAAGCGTGAGTGTGTCCTGTTCTGCCCAGTCCACACTGGGGTAATTGGTGCTGTGCCTTCTCCTCTCCACAGTGCGGCCCTGTTCCCCTGACCGGAGGATACAGAACCCCACAGCGTTCCCTGCCTGGGGTTTCTTTCTGTTTACTTTTTCATTTTCGGATGTTGACACGTTTGCCACCCTTATATTTTTGTTTGTGTGCACGTGTGTGAGTGTGTGGACTCCTCTCTCCCTGGTGCGTTGATCCCCCTGGGGTGGTGGAGTGTGGGCAGGCTCAGGAGAGGGTCTGATTGTGAGCACAGAGAGGAGTGAGTGTGGAGCATGGGGGGTACTTACCAGTGTGGGGTAGTGGGTTGAGGTGTAGTGTGTGGTAGTGGGTTGAGGTGCAGTGTGTGGTAGTGGGTTGAGGTGCAGTGTGTGGTGGTGGGTTGAGGTGTAGTGTGTGGTAGTGGGTTGAGGTGCAGTGTGTGGTAGTGGGTTGAGGTGCAGTGTGGGGCATTGGGTTGAGGTGCAGTGTGGGGTAGGGGGTTGAGGTGCAGTGTGTGGTACTGGGTTGAGGTGCAGTGTGTGGTAGTGTGGTAGTGGGTAGAGGTACAGTGTGTGGTAGTGGGTTGAAGTGCAGTGTGTGGTAGTGTGGTAGTGGATTGAGGTGCAGTGTGGGGTATTGGGTTGAGGTGCAGTGTGTGGTAGTGGGTTGAGGTGCAGTGTGTGGTAATGTCTACTTGTATGAACCGTTTTTATTTAAAATTGTGATAAAGACTCAGCTTACTTTATCCCTGTGTCCTGGTTTGTGGGGGCTTGATTCTGGTCCCTGTGGAGGGGGGTAGCAGGGGAAGCTAGCGTGACTCCTGACCCCCCAACTTACAGTACTGTGCAGAAGTCTTAGGCACCCTAGACCTTATTATGTAAATTTTATATTTTATTTTTTTGTTTGTGTTTGTAAAAAAGAACACATTTGAGTTTTCCAAATATTCATTTTCCAAAATATTTCATTCTACACAGGCATTTTTGTATTTAATTTCATAGCATATTACTGTAAGCAATTTACTACGTTTCACATTAAAACTTGATCAAGGCTGTCTGAGATCATAAGCAAGGTCAGAACCAAAGTCTGCAGAAGAACTGTGGCAAGTTCTCCAACATGCTTGGAACAACCTCCCTGCTGATTGTCTTAGCCAACGCTGTCCTGCAGTTCTATATCTCAGAGAAGTGATGCAGTTTTAACGGCAAAGGGTGGTCACAAAAAATATTGATTTCATTCAGTTCATAACAATTCTGCCAAATTATAAAAAAGTAATGAAAAATGTATAGTACGTTCATTCAGGACCTTTCATTGAATTCTTTTTTAAATAATCTTATCTGTACAGAATGTTATATAGGTGCCTAAGACTTTTACACATAACTGTAAATTATTGGGCTAATTAAGTAATGAGGAGCCGAAGTTGGTCTAATAATCCAGAAACAGATACGGGCCACCTCGCCCATCCCTGCATTAGACGAAATGCTGAACAAAGTTTCATGGACTATGACTTGAAATGTGCCCATGTAACTCAGCTGTGGATACATTGCTTGGTCAGTGACCAAACACTCATCACCCTGTCACATGCAGGCCTGTGTTTGTGTGATATTTATGAGTAAATCTCTACTCTGCTCTTGCTCTTCAGCCTGGCCTCCGTCCAGCCCCACACCTCCTGCAACTATGAGCAGAACCAGGAAGTTACTCCCACTCTCTCTGTGACGCAATTTATGAGAAACAAAACTAAACTGTCAGTTAGTGTGAGCAGTGAAATGGCTGAAGGTGGAATTTTACTGGATCATGAACAGTTCAGCTGTGTGATCTGTCTGGATTTGCTGAAAGATCCGGTGACTATTCCCTGTGGACACAGTTACTGTCGGGGCTGTATTAAGGGTTGCTGGGATCAAGATGATCATACTGGTGTCTACAGCTGTCCCCAGTGCAGAACGACCTTCACTCCCAGGCCTGTCCTGAGCAGAAACACTGTGCTGGCTGAAGTTGTGGAGAAACTGAAGAAGACAGGTCTCCAAGCTGCTCCTTCTGCTCTTTGTTACGCTGTACCTGGAGATGTGGCGTGTAATGTCTGCACTGGGAGAAAGCGCAAAGCCGTCAAGTCCTGTCTGGTTTGTCTGGCATCTTACTGTGAAACTCACCTCAAACTTCACAATGAACTCAACCCGGGAAACACACATAATATCATCAATGCTACTGGACATCTGAAGAACAGTATTTGCCCTCAACATAAAAAACTGTTGGAGAATTATTGTCGTACCCATCAGCAGTGCATCTGTCTGCTGTGTGTATTCGACGAACACAGAGGCCATGATACAGTCTCAGCTGCAGTAGAAACGACTGAGAAACAGGTAAGAACTGGATATCTTTTGGCAGCTGGATATAATGGGAGAGGAACTGAGTAAATTGGGAACAGTGGGATTGTAGTTACTTTTAAAAAGTAACTGAACAAAAACAAAGTGCACATTATTCAAACATTATGTTACCTGTAAGTTCTGTTTCATAAGATTTGGTTAAATCTAACATACAGTACAGTTACAGTGCAGTCCGCAAGTATCTGGATACTCTTACAATTCATATTTTAATAGTTGTAACTTATTTGAATCTAGTTGTACATTTTGATAGAGGTTGATTGAAAAGGGTTGCTCTGCCTCGCAATGAATTAATGTTCAATTTCAGCACTCTGAATACTGAACATAAAAGCATCAACAGTTAAAAGATTTCACGATAAATGTAAAATATATTTAGTGGATTTAATGTGAAAATTATTTACAAAGGTATCATATATCAATTCAACCACTTCAACAAAAGTATTTTAGCTGTAAGAACTGCTGGATTCAGGAATCTTACATATTTTACCTCGTTCTCATTTCCTCAACAAAGTCCACAATGATAAAGCAGGAAATTAAGTCAAGTCAGCTCTCTGTGACAGCTCTGTTCACACCCCTCAGCCCACTATTTTCTCCCTGAATGGGAATCAACATGTTTGGAGCCGCGACTTCACACAGTTGCTTTATCTATAAGCCCTTCTACACACTGACCTGCATGTGGCAATATAATGCTGCGTATCGTTCAAGATCGCATAAATATTGAAACTATGCTTTCAATCACTTTCATTATTATTTTATCGTGAAAACCTTCTTCTACATACTTGCATGTATTTAGTGCCTATTTTTTGTTTTTAGTTTGAAACATTATGCCATTATTTAACTATTGTGAACGCAATAAACAATGATGTGGGAAATCAATCTATCCACAGAAGCAGCTGGGGGCGACACAGAGTCAATTCCAGCAGAGACTCCAGGAGAAAGAGAAGGAGCTGCAGGATCTGAGACAGGCTGTGCAGTCATTCAAGGTGGGTACTGACCAGAGGAGAAGACAACAGCTGGCTGCTGGAAGAGCCATTTCAGGGCTCAGTCAGGGCTCTCCTCCAGTCAGCCAGTGAGGAGCCCAGTGTTGGGCCACTTTCCAGCCCTGTGGGGCTCAATCCCACTGAGCCACACTGTGGGAAACAGGCTATCTTGGGTATCAGTAAGCGCTGAGTGATAGGCCTAATTAAAATGTACAGCCCTCCTCTCTCTCTGTCTCCTAACAGCGCTCTGCACAGACAGCAGTGGAGGACAGCGAGAGGATCTTTACTGAGATGATCCGCTCCATTGAGAGAAGGTGCTCTGAGGTGAAAGAGCTGATCAGAGATCAGGAGAAGGCTGAAGTGAGTCAGGCTGAAGGACTCCTGGAGCGACTGGAGCAGGAGATTGCTGAGCTGAGGAGGAGAGACGCTGAGCTGGAGCAGCTGTCACACAAAGAGGATCACATCCATTTCCTCCAGGTACCATCACTGGCTCTCTGACAGTTTGCACTGTGTACCCTGTGCACACATGGTGATGTGTGTTCCTACTTTACAAAGATCTGTTCCAGGCATCGACAGAGGAATCTGTATGAACTCTTTTCTCTGTGTGTATGTCTGTCTGTCTGTATGTCTATTCCTGTAGCGGCCTGTAGCAGCCTGTAGCGTAGTGGTTAAGGTAAATGACTGGCATACACAAAGTCGGTGGTTCTAATCTAATTCTAATCTAATCCACAGTAAGATCCGCACAGCCGTTGGGCCCTTGAGCAAGGCCCTTAACCCTGCATTGCTGCAGGGGAGGATTGTCTCCTGCTTAGTCTAATCAACTGTATGTCGCTCTGGATAAGCGTGTCTGCCAAATGCCAATAATGTAATGTAATGTAATGTATTCCACAGAGCTGTCAGTCTCTCTGTGTTCCTCCTGAACTTGGAGACTTACCCAGTATCACTGTCAGTCCACACGTCTCTTTTGAGGCTGTGAGGAAATCTGTCTCTGGACTGAAAGATCGACTTGAGGACGTCTGCAAGGTGGAACTGGTCAACATTTCTGAATCAGGTTGTTAAACATCTTTTTTTCCAGTTTGTATTCCACACAAAAGTAACAGTCAGTTACACCGTTAGCACTCGGTAATATTTGAAATCCATCTCAGTCTAAACATTATCCTCCATCCTCTTCATCATTCTTCATTTCTGTGCTTTTCTCCCACTCTGTCTCTGCAGTGAAAGAAGCCCATACTGTTGAGCCCAGGACCAGAGAGGATTTCTTACAGTGTGAGTGCTCACTTTCAGCTGAGACACACTCACACACAAACACACACACACACACACACTCACTCACTCACTCACTGACACCCATACTCCCACACACACACTCTCACACACAGACACACACACACACACACTCACACAAGCACATATGAATACACACGCACACACGCTCACTCTTAGCTGAGACCCACACACACACACACACACACACACGCACATATGAACACACACACACACACGTGCACACACATACTCACATACATACACACACAGATATTCACATACACACACACACATGCTCATGCAAGCACACACACACACACACACACACACACATGTGCACGTACACATTCTCTTTAGAAAGAAAGATCGTATTTTCATATTACTCTAAAATATAAATAAAAAAATAGAAAATTACAAAAATATTGTTACGGTCTCCTACTCAATGATTTTGTGTCTGTTTCCATGGAAACAGTCAAAAACACGCATGCAAACAAACATATGGAAAAACGTAAATCACATCGTATAGTGTTTTAGAATGAATTACACCCAGACCTTAGATGGTCCTCATATTAAATCTTATCCGTCTCCTCCATCAGATTCCTGTCAGCTCACACTGGACCCCAACACAGCGAATAAATGCCTGCTTCTGTCTGAGGCGAACAGAGAGGTGACTCGTGTGAACGAGATCCAGTCATATCCTAATCATCCAGAGAGATTTGAGGGGAGAACCCAAGTGCTGTGCAGAGAGGGTGTGTCTGGATGCTGTTATTGGGCGGCTGAGTGGAGTGGGAGTGGTCAGGTTGGTAGAGCTGTGTCATATAAATAGATCAGCAGGAAAGGAAAGGGTGTGGACTGTGCACTGGGATTTAATGACCTGTCCTGGAGACTGACCTGCTCTCCCTCCAGGTACACTTTCTGGCTCAATAACAAGGTCATTAAAATCCCTGCTCCCTCCTCCTCCAGAATCGGAGTGTACCTGGATCACAGGGCAGGAACTCTGTCCTTCTACAGTGTCTCTGACACCATGACCCTCCTGCAGACCTCATCCAGACCACATTCACTCAGCCCCTCTATCCTAGGTTTTGGTTTTCTTGTGCATCCTTTGTAAAACTGTACAATCTGGCATGAGGGGGAAAAATTCTCAATCAGCAGTCATCTAATCAAAAAAAAAATGTAACAGAAATGTAATTTTATCATTCAAATTCATGAACTAAATAAAATATAAGATCTTATATTATTTCAGAAACATTAATTCTCACAATGTAAAAAACAGAAGCAGACATTCTTAGGAGTTTTCATGACCTGAATTTGTAACATGAAGAATTGATTAATTCCATTAATTTTGCCTCTTTTTTCTGTGAATTTCTTTGATATTAGTTAGAATAGCACTGACTGGAGTTTTGCTTTATTTCTGTGATGTTTGCTGTGGAATGATGAATTGTTGGGTACACAACATAACATTGCATTGAATTGAAAACTGTTTTTTAATCCGCTTCAACATAACCATTCCTTTTTTGGTCAGGATTGTACTAAAATGTGATTGACTCTATTTAACTCAAACTGTGCAGTTGTGCATTACATTCATTTATGAAATAAAAATCTTACAATCAGTGGCATGCTCTACGATGGATGGTTATGTTCTCAGAAATGTAAAGATAAAATGATTGATAATCACTGAAATATAAAGGCTACACACACACAATGTGAGAGTGTGCCTTCTACTAAAAGCACATGCTCCACCAACTCAGTTGTTTTTGACTTCAGTCCTTTACATATTCCTGCAAGCATACATTTTGAGATATCGGTGGTGTGCTGGTGTGTTTTAGATGTTGTTTCTTGATTGTACAGAAAACCTCCAGTCCTAGAGGGCGGGTGTGTATGCAGGATTAACTCCAGTCCTGGAGGGCCGGTGTGTTCCATGTTATGTTGTTGCAGGTGGATACACATCCTTACTCCTGCTCTTACCACTATGTAAAATCAATCATCAGTCATATTACCACCAGCTCAAACGTGCGTGTCAAAAAAGGTTGAAAATCCCTGCGACAAAAGATGGCGATGCAATATTACATTCAATGATAATGTGGTAAAATTGATCCTGTTCCAACCATTGGTGTCAATTGATTAATTTATCCTAAAACATGATCATTTTTTTATCTTTTTTAAATTTGAGATCGTTATCATACAAAAAATACAGAGTACGAATGCACAGGTCCAATACAAAGTACAAATGCGGGTTCCAAAATTTTTGTATTTTTCCCCTTCAGAGTGCTGAAGTTGAACATTAAATGATGGTGTTTTAGCTGTTAGGACTGCTGGATTCAGGAATATAACATATTTTACATAGTTCTCATTTCCTCAACAAAGTCCACAATGATAAACTGGAAATTAAGGCAAGTCAGCTCTCTGACAGCTCTGTTCACACCCCACAGCCCCCTATTTTCTCCCTGAATCAACATGTTTGGAGCCGCAACTTCACACAGTTCCTTTATCTATAAGCGCTTCTACACACTGACCTGCAGGTGGCATTATATTACTGTGTATCGTTCAATTATTAGAATAATTATTGAAACTATGGTTTCTATCACTTTCATAATAATTTTACAGTGATAGACTTCTGCTAACTCACTTACATATCAAACAATTTACTGCTGCTATTATTTAACAATTGTGAGCACAATGTAGGATTAACTGCAGGTCTGGAGGGCCGGTGTGTATGCAGGATTTTTTCACCTAGTAACACGACCAGTTAACCAGGCTCAACTTGCTCACCAGCTAATTCGCCCTCTGCGCTTATGAATTCACTCGTGAATTAGACCACAATAAAATGCTACAAAACAAAAACATTAATCAGCTGCTGTTTACATCACGAAAGGTGGCAATGAATGGCAGGCAGCTGGCGAGCCCTGCACTGGGCAAACGCAAGCATGAGTGTGTCCTGTTCTGCCCAGTCCACACTGGGGTAATTGGTGTCTCCTCACCATAGTGCTGCCCTGTTCCCCTGACCGGAGGATACAGAACCATGGAGACCATAGCGGTTCCAGACGGCAGGAAAGAGGAGCATTCCCTGCCTGGGGTTTGTTTCTGTTTAGTTTTTCGTTTTGGGACATGGACCAATGTGCCACCCTTATATTTCTGTTTGTGTGTGAGTATGTGGACTCCTCTCTCCCCGGTGCGTCAATCTCCCTGGGGTGCAGTGTGTGGTGGGGGGTTGGGGTGCAGTGTGTGGTAGTGGGTTGAGGTGCAGTGTGTGGTAGTGGCTTGAGGTGCAGTGTGTGGTAGTGGCTTGAGGTGCAGTGTGTGGTAGTGGGTTGAGGTACAATGTGTGGTAGTGGGTTGAGGTGCAGTGTGGGGTGTTGGGTTGAGGTGCAGTGTGTGTAATGGGTTGAGGTGCAGTGTGTGGTGGTGGGTTGAGGCGCAGTGTGTGGTAGTGTGTGCATGTATGAACTGTTTTTATTAAAAATTGTCATAAAGACTCAGCTTACTTTATCCCTGTGTCCTGGCTGTTTGTGGTGGCTTGATTCCGCTACCTGAGGAGGGGGTGTGGGAGAAAAATATAATGTAGTACAATGTAACCGAGGATATATGTATCCAGATATGTACAATGCATATAGTTAGAAAACTGCTTAAAAGAATAAATTGTGCTTGTGACAGATAACCAGCAAAAATGTAAGGGAGGGGTGAGTGCTCGGCCACAGCTTCAGGAGATGAGGCAGAACACTCTTCCATCGTTGGGTGCGCTCAGGTGCTTGTTATGATAGAAAAGAATGAGGAGGAACCCAAGGTCGGTTCCTCCTTAACCAGCTTAAGGAGGAAAGACGGAGGATAAATGTAAGCTTTGTAGTTACTGTAGCAGTGTGTTAATTGCAAAACAAATGTTTTATGACTTAAGGAGCAGATGTGGGCCCAGGAGTACAACGCATGATGGAAAGGTACTGAAACACTGTATGAAGATGATTGGCTTTCACCGTAATGTATTCATGTGATAACTTAGGATATGTCATGGTATAAGAATAAACACCCTGTCTGCTAAAATCTCGAGTGTATTCTCACATTGGTGTGATGCATTCTCTGTGCTTTGTTATAGGGTTAATAAAGTTCGTATTATTGAAACTCTCCTTGCTGTGAAAGAACTGGGTCGTCTCTCCTGGGAATTTCCCCTACAACCTTGATAGCTGTGGAGTCTTTCTGGAATTCCATAACGGATGATGAATTGGTCCCATAGGCATTTGGCAACGGTCGGGGCCTTTTGGTTCATGGGAATGGCTACTGCATATTTCGTAAAGTCTGTGATGACCAAGATGTCTTTGGTGTTGCTGGAGTCTGGCTCCAAGGTGAGGAAGTCCATGCACACAAGCTCAAGAGGTTGTGTGGCTCTGATGTTCACAAGTGGTGCAGCTTTCTCTGGTGGGACATTACGTAGTATTGGGACATTTTGGGCCAATAGAATCGCTTCCGAACAAGGTCAAGTGTTCGCTCCACACCCATGTGGCCCATGTCATCATGAAGACTCTTCAAGACTAAGGGTCTCAGGTCTTCAGGCAGCACAAGTCGGTAGTGAGTCTGTGCACCCTCTTGTCGCTTTCGATACAAGACATTCCAAACATCATCCCAGACTCTGAGAGATGGTGGTTTTTCTCCTGACTACATATGTTCAAGTACTTCACAAATGCAGGTATCAGCTCTTTGCTTGTTTCTCATTTCAGCTGGCGTGAGTAGGGGGATGACAGGTAAGCCACCAAGCTGATCCTCCTCTTCAAAGCTTTCGGGGATAGCATTTGGATGGTGGGCAAGTGACACAACCAAGGTGGCGCTGGGCGATGTTTCCCCGGAATGATTATTGATCAGTTCATGTAATAAGTGCTTCTCACAGATGGCTTTGATGGTGCTTTCGTTCAGATCTGCATGTTCAGATTCCAACAAGTGTCTTTTTTTTAACTGTTGTTAGCAGGGAGTGCCAGTGAGTTGAGTGGCTTCACAATCTTTGAAAAATCTTTGACGAATCTACGGTAATAACCGCAGAATCCCAAGATGGCTCTTAGCTCTTTTAGTTTATTTGGTTTTGGCCAGGTTAGGTGATTCGGATTCACGGATAACTTCTGCATCAAGAAGTTGCTGGATATGATTACACACAGCTTCTATGTCCTGAGGGTGTATAGGTCTTGCCCTGTGTTTGAATGGTGTCTCGTCACTGAGGTGTATGTGGTGTTTTATTTTATCAGTGCGACCAAAGTCAAGATTATGCTGTGCAAACACTTCTGGCATGGAGTTTCAGTTATCCTCTCTTTCCACTCACTGGGTACTGGAGAGTTCCCAAGGTCAAACTTGAGTTTCGATTTGTAGTCAGGTTTTGTTGAGGGGTCTGAGCCAAGAGATCTGAGGGACTGAACACTCTTGATGGCATGTACCTCTGCTATCACAGCTTTTGGGGACAGAGTGAAATCATGGTCTGACTCATTCTTAAGAATGACTGGAATGCAGGAGAAATACAATCAAAATTCACCATTCAACTCAAATATCAATATAGTACAACATTGCTAATTTAACTCTCCAATGTAAATGCAATGTCACACTCAAGAACGATAATCCTTTTAGTTCAAGTTCAGTTCAGTATCTCAGTTCTATTTGTCCCACTCTGAGAATGAGAAAAATCCACAATTCTACTGCAACAGTGATTAGCAGTAGCCTATTTTGGTAGGTCAAACCGTATGCAGGTGATCCGGTCACTGAGATATCTTTTCAATCCTTGTAGGTAAGAATTCCTTGGGTGAGGCTCGCCATCTGGTGTCCTGTGCGTGCGCGTCTTCCACGGCCACATACTGAACGAATAATCTTAGAATCTAACTCCACGTTAAAGTTCAACTTCCTGGGAAACTCTCCCGGGGGAAAAACTAGTAGTCTGTTTCAACGATCACCAACTTCGGTTTTGTTGGGATAGACCCTCAATTTACATTACATTACATTAATGGCATTTGGTATAAGCTCTTATCCAGAGCGACGTACAACAAAGTGCATACCTACAACCAGGGATAAGTGAGCTGAAAGACCCTAGAGCAGGGGTGTCAAACTGAATCCCCAGGGGGCCGCAGTGTCTCCTGACCCCCCGACATACAGTACTGTGCAGTACAGTTTTGTGTGTGTTAATAAAAAAGAACACATTTGAGATTTCCAAATATTCATTTTCAAAATTTTTTGTATTTAATTCTTCAAAGTAGCATATTACTGAAAGCAATTTACTACATTTTACATTAAAACTTGATCAAGGCTGTCTGAGATCAGAAGGAAGGTCAGAACCAGAAGAACTGTGGCAAGTTCTCCAACATGCTTAGAACAATCTCCCTGCTGATTGTCTTAGCCAACGCTGTCCTGCAGTTCTATATCTCAGAGAAGTGATGTAGTTTTAACGGCGAAGGCTGGTCACAAAAAATATTGATTTAATTTCGTTTTTAACTATTCTGCCAAATTATTAAAATTTTATGAATAATGTATGGTACATTCATTTAGGACCTTTCATTGAATTCTTTTTTAAATAATCTTATCTCTACAGAATGTTATAAAAGTGCCAAAGACTTTTGCACAGAACTGTAAATTATTGGGCTTTTTAAGAAATGAGGAGCCGAAGTTGGTCTAAAATCCAGAAACAGATACGGCCCACCTTGCCCATCCCTGCATTAGACTAAATGCTGAACAACATTTCATGGACTATGACTTGAAAAATGCCCATATACCTGGAGACTTGGTGTGTGATGTCTGCACTGGGAGAAAGCGCAAAGCCGTCAAGTCCTGTCTGGTTTGTTTAGCATCTTACTGTGAAACTCACCTCAAACTTCACAATGAGCTCAACCCAGGAAACACACATAATATCATCAATGCTACTGGACATCTGCAGGACAATATTTGCCCTCAACATAAAACACTGTAGGAGATTTACTGTCGTACCGATCAGCAGTGCATCTGTCTGCTGTGTGATCGATGAACACGAAGGCCATGATAGTGTCTCAGCTGTAGTAGAAAGGACTGAGAAACAGGTAAGAACTGGATCTCTTACAGCAGCTCTGATACTGGATATAATGGGAGAGGTACTGAGTAAATTGGGAACAGTGGGATTGTTGTCTTTTGAAAAGTTACTGAATATGTAACAAAAATCAAGTGCACTGTATTATCTGCAATTTCTGTTTCATAAGATTTATTTGGTTAAATCTAACATACAGCACAGTTACAGTGCAGTCGGCAAGTATCTGGACACTCGTACAATTCATATTTTAATAGTTGTAACTTATTTGAATCTAGTTGTACATTTTGATAGAGGTTGATTGAAAAGGGTTGCTCTGCCTAGCAATGAATGAAGTGGTTGAATTGATATGTGATACCTTTGTAAATAATTCTAACATTAAATCCTCTAAATATATTTTACATTGATAGTGAAATCTTTTAATTGTTCATGCATTTGTGTTCAGTATTCAGAGTGCTGAAGTTGAACATTAAACAAAGGTATTTTGGCTGTTAGAACTGCTGGATTGAGGAATCTCACATTTTCACATAGTTCTCATTTCCTCAACAAAGTTGACAATGATAAAGGAGGAAATTAAGTCAAGTCAGCTCTCTGTGACAGCTCTGTTCACACCCCTCAGCCCCCTATTTTCTCCCTGAATGGGAATCAACATATTTGCAGCTACGAATTCACAGTTTGCTTTATCTATAAGCCCTTCTACACACTGACCTGCAGTTGGCATTATATTACATTATATCTGCCAAATTATTAAAATTGTATGAATAATGTATGGTACATTCATTTAGGACCTTTCATTGAATTATTTTTTAAATAATCTTATCTCTACAGAATGTTATAAAAGTGCCAAAGACTTTTGCACAGAACTGTAAATTATTGGGCTTTTTAAGAAATGAGGAGCCGGAGTTGGTCTAAAATCCAGAAACAGATACGGGCCGCCTTGCCCATCCCTGCATTAGACTAAATGATGAACAACATTTCATGGACTATGACTTGAAAAATGCCCATAGAACTCAGCTGTGGATAAATTGCTTGGTAAGTGAACAAACACTCATCACCCTGTCACATGCAGGCCTGTGTTTGTGTGACATTTATGAGTAAATCTCTACTCTGCTCTTGCTCTTCAGCCTGGTCTCCATCCAGCTCCACACCTGCTGCAGCTATGAGCAGAACGAGGAAGTTACTCCCACTCTCTCTGTTACGCAATTTATGAGAAACAAACAAAAGTGTCAGTCAGTGTGAGCGTCAGTCAGTGTGAGCAGTGAAATGGCTGAAGGTGGAATTTTACTGGATCAGGACCAGTTCAGCTGTGTGATCTGTCTGGATTTGCTGAAAGATCCAGTGACTATTCCCTGTGGACACAGTTACTGTCGGGGCTGTATTAAGGGCTGCTGGAATCAAGATGATCATACTGGTGTCTACAGCTGTCCCCAGTGCAGAATGACCTTCACTCCCAGGCCTGTTCTGAGCAGAAACACTATGCTGGCTGAAGTTGTGGA